>NC_045990.1:18776562-19058826 GCF_010909765.2 Amblyraja radiata
GGGGGAAAAAGACTGGAAGCCTATTGTTCCGTGGCTTTACCAGCTGTAGTAAATGGCATGCCAGCCTGCTTACAAGCTGTAGCGGCAACAGATAGAATGATCAAAAAATCCATCCCCATCGTTCTTGATCACCCTTCTGTAGTGACTGTTCCTCATGTTATTATTGAACTCAGCAGTTACACAGCATTTCACAACCGCTAGAATAGCAGGACATGAAGTCCTTTTATCACATCTAGCTATACCTCGCCTGCTGTAAACACAGCTACCTTTGTACCACTGCCAGAAGAAGGATGTGACCATGATTGTCTATTGTTTATAGAAGCCGCTGCCACTCCCCGGCTGGATTTACAGAGACATCTGATTGATAATCCTGATCTGGTCCTATTTACTGATGTTGCTTCACATTGAACTAGCGATGACAGATTATTAGCAGGATATGCAGTGGTCATGCCACACAAAGTGTTGGAGGCATATGCTTTACAATCGGAACGTCTGCTCAGGCAGCTGAGCTGTATGCCCTGACGGGTGCCTGCATATTGGCAAAAGATAAAAGTGCTAATGTCTACACCGATTCTTGCTATGTGTTTTAGGGTTGTACATGACTTTGGGCAGTTATGGAAAATAGAGGATTCATCACCTCAACAGGAAAGTCAAGAGTCAAGAGTGTTTTATTGTTATATGTCTCAGATAAGACAATGAAATTCTTGCTTGCTCTAGTACAACAGAATATGTATACATAGATACATAGAAAATAGGTGCAGCAGGAGGCCCTTCGAGCCAGCACCGCCATTCATTGTGATCATGGATGATCATCCCCAATCAACAACCCATGCCTGCCTTCTCCCCATATCCCTTGATTCCACCAGTTCCTGGAGCTCTATCTAACTCTCTCTTAAATCCATCCAGTAATTTTGCCTGCACTGCCCCCAGTGGCAGGGAATTCCACAAATTCACAACTCTCTGGGTGAATAAGTTTTTTCTCACCTCAGTCTGAAATGGCCACCCATTTATTCTAAGACTGTGTTCTTGGACTCGCCCATCACTGGGAACATTTTTCCTGCATCTAGCTTGTCCAGTCCTTTTATAATTTTATATGCTTCTATAAGATCCCCCTTCTAAACTCCAGTGAATATGAGCCTAGTCTTTTCAATCTTTCCTCATATGACAGTCTCGCCATCCCAGGAAAACATATTACATAACAGGGGAAAAAATGTTCAGTGTGTATATATACACATGCACACATACTCAATAAATAAACAAATATAGTGCAATAATAATAATAATAGTCTGTAGTAGTTCAGAGCTTATTTGTTGTGTTTAATACCCTGATGGCTGTAGGGAAGTAGCTGTTCCTGAACCTGGACGTTACAGTTTTCAGGCTGCTGTACCTTCTTCCCGATGGCAATGGTGAAATGAGTGTGTGGCCAGGATCGTGTGGGCATGATTAACTGGTCTTAAATTTATTGAATGCTATCCAATTGCCACAGCAATTTGCAGTTATTAAATGCAAAGCTCATACTTCATTGGATGATGATGTGTCGAAACAGATCAGCTGATTAAGTAGCCAAACAGGTTGACCTCGGGCAAACTCCGCAATTACACACGGCTAAAATTAAGTCTGCAGCACATAGAAAGTTACAGGATGCCCAGAGCCTAGCATCACTCCAGGAAAATAATTCTTGAACAATGAAGGGTGTTATCAAGCCCCCGTTGTCTGGGTCCACCCTGATGGTCGGGTAGTTTGCCCCAGGAGCCTATTTTTCTCCGTCTAGCCTCGCCCATGGACAGGCTCACATAGGAAAAGTGGGGATGGTACTTGCATTGTCTCAGCAATGATATGCACCAGGTACATCAGTCCCAATTGATAAAATTGCAAGAACATGTCTGGTGTGCCAACAAAATAATAGAGGGAAGATGCATCTAAAATTTGATCACTTACCATAACCTGAAATGCCTTTTGAGAATTTACTAATTGATTTTGTCCATTTGCCAGTTGCAAAGGGTTTTAAGTACATTCTGGTCATAGTTATACCTATAATTAAAACTCTCATCTTGATCACTTCCTGTTTGCACTGTGCTTTGATTTTAGGAAATACGCTACCACATATAACCATATAACCATATAACAATTACAGCACGGAAACAGGCCATCTCGGCCCTACAAGTCCGTGCCGAACAATTATTTTCCCTTAGTCCCACCTGCCTGCACTCATACCATAACCCTCCATTCCCTTCTCATCCATATGCCTATCTGCTGTTGCATATAGCTGTGATTTTTTGGCCATCATAGAGTCCTCCGCTGCGTAGGCCCCGAGGAATTGTCCCATTGGATGAAAAATAAAAGACCATGAAGGCCACACCCATGCAATCAGCTGTTTGGCTCGAGCCTGCCCTGTGCTTAAAAGTGCAATGGCAATGGAAATGAAGTGAAAATGCAATCAGCTGTTTGTCTTGGCCTGCCCTATGCTCGAAATCTCAATGGCAATGAAAGTGAAATGAAAATGCAATGAGCTATTCGGGCTGCCCTGTGCTTAAAACCGCAATGCAATTGGAAATGAAATGAAATGAGTTGTTTGGCCTGCCTGAAACCACTAATTTCGGCCCACAAGGCCCCTATTAGCCGAGAAACCAGTCTCTTTTGCCCAAAATGCCCGTATTAGTCCAGGAGGAGCATTTTGGCCCAAAAAGCCCATGCCAGGCCAGGAATGTCCAGAAAAAGTGCCTTTCACTGAGATTTCACTCAGATTTTTTTTCAATAGAGCCCCTTTGGCACATCAGGCCTGTACTAGCCCAGGAGTCCCATCAGCCTATCAGTAAGTATTCCCCCTGCAAGTATTAAACCTCACCCCAGTATTTTTCTCCCTCCCTTCATTTGCTCCCTGTGAGATCCAGGCCAGGATAGACTTCAAGTATCAAGTATCCTTTATTGTCATTCAGACTTTTCAGTCTGAACAAAATTTCGTGCCTTGCAGTCATAACATAGAATACAATAACAAAACACACAATAAACACAGATTTAACATCCACCACAGTGAGTCTACCAGGCCCTCCTCACTGTGATGGAAGGCAAAAGTCTTAAAGTCCTTGTCTCTTCCCTCCTTGTTCTCTCTCTGCGCTGAGGCGATCCAGGCCTCCGATGTTGTCACCCCGCCGAGTGATGGTAAGTAAGTCCCGCGGCCGCGAATGGGCCGGTTCAAACTCCGCAGCCCGGGGCGGTCGAAGCTGCCGCTCTCCAGTCCAGCGGACAAAGCTGTTGTTGCGGGAGTTCCGGAATAACAGGTCACCAACCTGTGACATGCGAGCTCCCGACGATGTCGTCCACTGGGCCCATGACCGAGCCTCTGAGGCTCCTAAGTTCGGTCGCCACCGCCGCAACGCCGCCACAGCCCCGAAGTCAGGTCGCTGCCGCTGCAACGCCACCACAGCCCCGAAGTCGGCCAGCCTCACGTTGGTAAGTCCGGGCTGGCTCTGCCTCCAGAGCCTCGAGGTCGGTCCCAGTTGGAGGCCGCCAGCTCCACCATTAGGCCTCAGCGCAGACAGGCGGGGGATATGACAAGAAAAGTTTGCATTCCCCCGAAGGAAGAGACCAAAAACATGTTTCTCCCCCCCACACATACACAATCTAAATTAACTAAAATTAACTAAAACAGGACAAAGCAATAAAAAAATAAATAAGAAACAGAAGCAACTGCTAGGGCATCGCCGCCACTTCCGGACTTTCCTCCATTGATGCGATCTGCAGAAAAAGATGAAAAATGTCTAAAATTAATTCTCCACCCTCTCCCCCTTCTCACTCACAGAGTCTCTCACTTGTTTTGGGCAGAAATTCTGGCAGTTTCAGTGCTGCCAGCCCACCGGTCCTGAGTGACTGAGCTGCCAGTCCACCAGGTGTGAGTAACTGAGCTGCCAGCCCACCAGGCCTGAGTGAGTGAGCTGGCAGCCCACCTGGCCCGAGTGACTGAGCTTCCAGCCAAAGAGTCCATTCGACCCACAATGTTCATAGTTGCCCTCTGGAAGCTAGCCCATAACACCCATACTAGCGCTCCAGAAAGCTCCCCCCCCCTCCACTTGCCAGCCTTGACCAGTGCTCCTGTGTGAACATGGGAACATGGGACCCAATGGGAACATGGGTCCCACTTAGTCTAGTGTTCTCTAAATGGGTGGAAGCACATCCCATTAGGAGGAATGAGGCAAGGACGGTAGTCAATATTTTAATAAAAGTAATAATACTAGATTGGGGATATCCATGGGAATAAATAGTGACAGAGGAACTCATTTTACCAGTAAATTTGGTAAGACTTTGTCGAAGGCTCTTGGGTTCCAATGGAAATTACACATACCATATCAACCCCAGTTCTCAGGAATGATAGAATGAGTACATGGAAACATAAAAGCTACTTTGGCCAAAGTATGCCAGCAAAATAGGTTGTTGTGGGCATATAACATGCCCATAGTGATGTATGCCCTGGGAAATCAAAAAAATAGAAACACGGGCCTAACACCTCACGAGATGTTGATGGTGTGACCTATGACAACAGGAACCCAACACCTGATGACTGCTGAGGAGGCAGCCCTGGTATGGAATGATGAAATATCCTTAAGATATGCTCAAGCCATGTGTGAAAGAGTTAGTTAAATCTTTGAGAATGTTAAGCAGGACAGGTCCCTCTGGCAGAAGGAAATATGCACCCGTTTAAACCAGGAGATCAGGTTTATGTGCGAGCAACGAATAAAGAGTCTTTCTCTTCTAGGTGGAAAGGACCATATTTGGAGCTACGAACAACACAAACAGCAGTAAAAGCAAAAGAAAAACCCCATTGCGTACATCCCACCAGATGTAAACTGCATCACTCAGACAGAACACTCTAGGAGAAGGAAACGCAAGTGCCGTACATTTTACTAGTGATAAGACAATGATAAAACAAGTGTCAAAATGTGGACATATTCTTTATTAACTATCTTTGTAGTATTAAATACATGAATATATTAACATTATATGGAATCATAGAGGATATGAGGGTGAAGAGCGGCATCTATATAGTTACGAGAAACAGGATGAAGGTAGAAGTTGGAGTATGAAATTCAACTAACAACTTTCACACAGAACACAGTGAACCCGCAGCTGAACGAAAAACAAGCTTCCTTATCTGATTAGAATATTGGGTTTGCGCCCATATCCCTACGCATGCTGAGGAAGGTATCCCTTTGCGAGCTCAAGGACGGGTTCCAACCAAATTACAATCGGACATGTATGCCTCCATTTTAGCAACCAATTAATGAGAGAAAATGTCAAAATCCTTTCTTACTATAATAAGATCACTATTGGTCACAAAGATCAATATGGAGGGAACTGTGGAAGAAAATAATAATATCCTTTCCTACTTAATTTTGATTGGAATTGAACAAGGTAACGAAAGGGTGCTTAGATGTGCAATTGGCATCTCTCGTTGACCTGGCGTTGAAGAGGTTCGTGGGAATCGGCGAAGTAAGATTAGATGGTTTATCTTTTAACTAGGAATGTGTTGAAGGCTGGATGGTAAATGTAAACCTGAAATAGTAGAAGGAGATAAGGAAGCTTGTTTCTCTCTGCAGTGTGTTACAGTAGACCACCCGCACCCCGTACCACTAGTAGTGCAGATACATGGAGATACAGTGAAGAGTTTTTGTGGTGTGATAACCAGTCAGCGGAAATACAATACATGATTACAATCCAGCCATCCAGTGTAGATACATAATAAAGGAAATAATATTTAGTGCAAAGTAATGTCCAGTTGTTGTGGTTCACTTTCTCTTAAACAGACAAAAACGCAAACAAAATCAGTAATCAAGCAGTAAAATCTTTATTTCGCCAGGCTGGTGTGGTAGTGACTATTGCAGTGTACAGACTATAGGTTCACTCCATCCACACACTAAGAGGTAGTGTTTTAGATACATTTATACCTCAATAATCAGCGATTCAGCAATATTCTATCTTACAGCGCATGGTACAGCCTCTTGCTTCTTAAGATTGACAGATCCTTCCGATAGAAGAAGTGTTAGCCCATATATGGTTATGGTGAGAAGGCTATTTTTCTACAGATTAGGGCATTTTGGGTTTTTTTACTTAAATTATGCACATTATAATCTTTTAGAGCAAGGGTAGGAGCAGAGAGTCTGAACATCATTTTAATGTTTATATTATAGAAGAGACATTCATGAAGTTGTGCTTGTTATCTCGCTTGTGTTATTGGAAATGAGCATAAACATGTTTGTTAGCCTTGTGCGTGTAACAGGAGCAAGGGTAAGTGCTTTGCAATTAATAAGAGAAAGGTAACAGCCTGTCTTACTTCTAGTCAGCTGGCATTTTTGTAACTTTTAAATCTTTTAAATGTCCTCATTCCTTCCTCTTTATCAGTTTATGATGACATTCAGAATTCTTGTTAGGTACATAATGGTCGCAAGCAGTTAACAATAAAAACTAGAGCAGTGATTAATAAAACGATAGAGCTATAGTGTATTACAGTATTCCTAAGTCCATCAAGTCAACTGAATGGTCAGCATCTCCCATTTCATTTTACCTATGCATGTCACTGTCAACCTTATGGATGTTCTCAATTTCTTGGGAAATGTGGATAGCAAGGTCATTTATATAAGAGGATTCATCAGTGATCTTGGCGCTACACTCGTCTTATTACAATACAGGTTCCTCTCTGATGATCTTTATGATTAATACTTATTTCATAGTAAGAACGTTTTTTGACATACAATAGTTGTATTGGGGCGGGGAGAAGAAAGGGAAAAGGAGGAGGAGGAGCCCAAGGGCTGGGGGAGAGATACGAAGGAGAGAAGACAGCAAGGGCTAACAAAATTGGGAGAATTCAATGTTCAGATTCAATTAATTATGTGTCAGATTGTAATTTGATTTTGAATTGGTCCTTTACCTCGTAATGGGTTATGGCACAAACTCAACATCCTAATCAGATAAAGAAGCTTGTTTACCCTACAGCAGCTAGTTCACTGATTAACACTTCTATAATTGTATCCCTTCGCCGTTACAGCGCGTAAGCGTGTTATTCCACCACTGCTGGCCAAGCCATGGAACAACAGGCTATCGGTCTTTATGCAGGGGTATAGATGACCGAATAATATTGGTATCAGGTACTAAAGGACTCAGGTATTAGACAAAACACCATTCATTACGTCTTCCCACACAGACTGCATTTCACTAATAGTGCTCGTTGCAATAAAGACAATCATGTCAATCATTAAGACTATAGCTATCCCTTCTTCAGCCTCTGGGGCCATTCAATATTGTTTTAATTCTTGGCAAGGCAGATCCCCTTTTTTTATGTGTCAATTTTGCTAGCCCTTGCTGTCTCCTCCCCTTCCTTAACCCTCTAGCTGTCTCCTCCCACCCTCCCATCCGCCCGCCCTCGGGCTCCTCCTCCTCCTCCCCTTTTCCTTCTTCTTCCCCCCCCCCACCCCCCATCAGTCTGAAGAAGGGTTTCGGCCCGAAACGTCGCCTATTTCCTTCGCTCCATAGATGCTGCTGCACCCGCTGAGTTTCCCCAGCAATTTTGTGTCCCCTTTTTTATAGTCAGTTTATGTTCAGGGGCTGAATACACTCATCCCACATGATTCTTATGTTTGTAGGGTACTTGGACCAGAACCATAGTAGGCAGATCCTCAGTAGGCAGCTGTTGCTTTTCATAGTGTCTCATTCCTTTCTGACACATGCGATCTTTCCTTCTGTGTCATTGGCAACTTAAATCATGAATTGTCTGTTTGTCCTTCAGCCATTTCTCATTTTTCCTATTACTTTCACTGTTGCTGGAGGTCTAGTAGTTATGATTAAGTGTGACTCAGAGGTGTCTCTAATCTCAAAATGATCCCTTTGGTTTTATTCCTAATCCCGGGAACCCAAAGAACAAATAAAGGGTTGTAGCGGCACCAAATATGGTGAATAAGGCCAGACGTCAGGCAGGTTCAAATGATAGTTTATTCAGGTTCTACACGTTCGGTTGGTGCGCTAACTATATTATCATTGCTACTGTAACTGAGCGAGGTTGTTCTCTGGGGCTCAGCTACCTGTTGACTGCTAAGGTCTCGAGGTGAGATAACCGTAAGCAGCAGGACACTCCCTCTAGATTCAGATTCAGATTCAATTTTAATTGTCATTGTCAGTGTACAGTACAGAGACAACGAAATGCATTTAGCATCTACCTGGAAGAGCGACATAACAAATGATTTGAATAAATAATAATAAGTGTCGGGGGGGGGGGGGGGGGGTGATGATGTCACTTGCCAGTCCTCGTACCGATGCGAGGGTTCGACCATAAATGGTCTGTGTATTAGCTGACGCCACAGGACCCCCCCCCCCCCCCCCCCCAGAACTGGAGGAAGGAATAGAATGGTCGAGGGCGGCTCCTGCATGTGGGTCGGGGATACCCTGGGCATGGGCTGGGACGGAGGGGACCACGGGCACAGTCGACGTTCCGCGTGGGCGATCCCAAGGAGACGGAAAAGACACAGTTGCATCTCCTGGACCACCTAAGGGATCGTGTCCTGTGAAATATGGCCCCCAGCAACGGCTGGGAGACGTCGGCAACAATGAGGAAAAAAACCCCCAAATAAAATAAATAAACTGATTGCTGAACCCGGCGTGGTGATGCAGTGAAAACAAAATGAACAGAAACTACACAAATTACAGTGAGCAATCACGTGCAAAGTGGTAAGTTCAAATTGTCCAGTGTCCATGGTGCGGGATAGGAAAGCTGTGCAGTGTTGCAGTGACAGTGTCCGACCTGAATGAGGAGCTGTTGCCGGTGATCAGGCTGCAAGGACGGCATCCGGCTGGAAGGTGGCGCTGTGGACGGCGGTGAGGCTGCAGTGACGGCAGTCGATCTGATGGTGGCGCTGTTGCCGGTGGTCAGACTGTTGCCGGCGGAGTCACCAATGTAGCGGCACCAAACGTGGTGAATAAGGCCAGACGTCAGGCAGGTTCAAACAGTAGTTTATTCAGGTTCGACACGTTAGGTAGGTAAGCTAACTATATTATCATTGCTGCTGTAACTGAGCGAGGTTGTTCTCTTGGGCTCAGCTACCTGTTGACGACCAAGGCCTCGAGGTGAGATAACCTTAAATAGCAGGACACTCCCTCTAGCCCATGACGTCACGTGCCAGCCCTCGTACCGATGACGAGGGTTCGACCATAAGTGCTGTGTATTAGCTGACGCCACAGGGTCACTGTTAATTGTTCAACTTTATTCAACCAGGGGGAGACTCATTCCAAGTATCCGGGATTATGGAGGCACGTATATAATTCAGTGCAGTGCTTATGTTCATGGCTGCTTTTAACAAGATGCTGTAATCTGGCCTTTTTTGTGTATAGCTTGCTTTTACCTCCAGTCTTGCAGGAGGACATCCAAGTTCATACTTCCTTTTTCCACTTTCCAATTATTTTGCAATAAATTAGGTGTATCCATCAAGGATTATTTTTGACCTTCACTGTAGGTAGATGTAGTCAGTAGTACTGGGAAGGGCTCCATCTACCGTTCTCCCAATATCCTCCGATCCCAATTTCTTATCAGTTTGTGATCTCCTGGTTGTATGGATTCGCCGTGATGGTCAGCTGATAATGGTTTCTGCGTTTCTCTGGTTCAGTGGTTCAGTAAGACTAACAAGGTTCGGGTCAATTACTGTGCATATGTAATTAATTCACACTAAGGTCCTGTCCAGTCTCAGTCAAGGAATTACTTAAACTTTAAGTACTTACAAGGCAGACCCTTTAAAAATAGGTCATTATAAAGGAAAAACAATTTTAAAATGATTCGCAATTCTCATCCAACACCTCAATCTGAATACCATATGGCCAGTGCACAATTCCGATCTGTCTTGAATTCAATTCAAAAGGTATGAAATAGGAAGAAATCATAATTAAAATACCGACAAGGTCACCAATCCTGAAGAAGTCTGAAGAAGGGTTTCGGCCCGAAACGTCGCCTATTTCCTTCGCTCCATAGATGCTGCTGCACCCGCTGAGTTTCCCCAGCAATTTTGTGTACCACCAATCCTAATGCCAGGTTATTCGGCAAAGAAAATGAACAGTCCCTTTGCTGAGCCACATCCACTGTGTAATAAAAGTTGAGAAGACAGAGTACACAGTTAATTTCCACAGAGATAGCCAATACATTTTCAAAGAGCAAAGGAAAAGAAAATAACATTGTCTGGCCCAATGCTCATACAGCTGCAACTTCATAAAGAGACACTGCCTTTTAAAACACATGAGTTTCTACAACGATTTATCACTTAAATGAGCAAGCTCATTCAATGACATCCTATTTCATCTTAATTATACGATTAATTCAACATCCGCCAAGAACTGGTTCGACAAACATGTAAAAGTCTTTAAACTCACTCACTCTACACCCTCTTTTCTGTGCCATTCACTCACAAATTTCTACACCATGCAATATGTTAAATCTCAGATATTTACACACGTTAAAGCAATAACATTCTCACTCAAGAATAAAACAGTTATACACTCCTCAAGGAATTTATGTAAAACTCTTCAAACTTTGATACAACATAAAAAGAGAAATTTACATTTTAATATATGATATTATCAGGCAAAGCCACTATGTCTCGTGCTGTTGTGTTGCTAACCTTGACCAAGCTAGCTTTGGAAAATTATAAAACAGAAGCCATATACTTCTTAACTATAATTTAAGAAAAACAATGATAGCTGTGCTGTAGACAAGATTCATATATAGGCTGTATCAGAGGAAAATGTAATTTGTCAGCCAGCCATTTTACATAACCTTGAGTTTATACCACTGGAGATACAGGATATAATTTCCTCACGTAGTTACAAAATGTATTCAAACACAGCTAGAATGTTGTTTTGCCAGCCAAGGTCAGTGCTCCACTAACTTTTCTGACCAAGACATTAAAACAAATCATTCACCAAAAACGTTCATACTTTGTTCATAAATATGGCACATACTGAAGAACGGTCTCAACCCAAAACACACTTTGGACTCTCTCTCTCTCTCTCTCTCTCTCTCTCTCTCGCTCTCTCTCTCTTAGACACTGGTAATTTCATTAAAAGCTTCAAAGTGTAAGCTGCTTTCCACATTCTCTTACCTCCTTATCAGCATGTGCAAGGAAGTGTATAGTGTGAAAGAAAAAAAATGTAATATGACAGTTCGAGGAAGGCATAATTATGTAATAACATTTCTCTGCTCCTCCTGCATCCTGCTTTATTATCCCTGCTAAAATTATTTATTTTACTTTTCTTTTTCATCGGTTGGAGCTGCATATAAACCTCGTTGCACTGACGTGCAATTACAATAAAAGATATTATTATTATTATTATTATTAAAATAAATTGCAATTGTCGCAAATGCTTTTGTCTTGATTTACATTTTACACAGAAAACAAATTGAAGCACATTGTTGCTGTTTTTGTTACAATTCTCAACAATCCTCACAACATAATTCATTAACTTTGCATTCCCTTGTCTGAAAGAGCCAGTATTTCTACCAGAATATTTGGTTCAGTGGGGACCAATGTGCATAATTCATAATCTGCTGTGTGGGCAATAATGTCAGCTGAGGCATTCCCCCGGGAGATTTTGTTGTGGCCACCTGCACGGCTATTGCACTTAATAATGGCCAGTTGGACTGGGAGGGTTAAGGCATGCAGTAGTTGGTGCAGTAGCAAGCACTGTTTTTAAGTTGCGAAAGTCTTCTTGTTTGAGTGAGAGAGTTAGAGAAAGAGTTGCTGTTGTACCCTAGCGGAGACACCAGCAATGTATCTGCCTCCTGTAGAAATTAACCAAGCCCAGAAATGGGATTGGTCTTATTCCCTGTCATTCACACCTCACACTTGCCCGATTCCTCAGACTTTCTCCTCTCTCTCCACCAGGGAGAGGGGCTCTGTTTTTCAAACAGGTCAGAGTCTTTTGCTGTAAGTTTGTTTTAAACTGTACCGACTGTTGGCTGCCAAATGTTAAAGTTGTTGGGGCAAAAGTGAGCAGCCTCGATACTTGCAGGTTAGCTATGGGGGAGGGGGAATGGTGTGGGGGGAAGGGGGAAGGGGGGAAGTGAGTGTGTGGGAGGGGAAAGGATGTGTATGGGATCGGGGATGTGTGTCTGTAGGAGGGGGAGGGGTGCGTGTGGTGGGGGAAAGGGAAGGGGGGAAGTGTGTGTGTGGGAGGGGAAAGGATGTGTATGGGATCGGGGATGTGTGTCTGTAGGAGGGGGAGGGGTGCGTGTGGTGGGGAGGGGGTGTGTGGACGGGGAGGGGGGGCTATGGCTTCACTCAGTGTTTCCCGGCCCCGGCCGCACTCACTCAGTAGCTCCCGGCTGCACTCACCCCACAACTCCTGGCCGCACTCACTCCACGGCTCCCGGCCACTCGCCCCACAGCTCCCAGCCACTCTAACTCTACAGCTACAGCTGCGGTCGCTTCGAGGCTCAACGTGGCTCACGGAATCAACCCAGCCTCCGGGGCATTATTCTCATTGCCCCGGTGATTGACAGCAGGTGCTGGAAGGGGCGATGCCATCCAGGCTTGACAGGAGAGAAGACCAATCTGCTGATCTTACGATATTTAAACTTTAATAGCTTTTGTAATATTCCACTGATCGGACCAAAATGGATGCACTTGGAGCACAGGAGAACAGTGAGTAAGGTGGCAAAAAAAACGTAGCTCTCTCAGATACCATTTTTAAATGCAAATTTAAAAGCATTGCAAACCGGAAGAGGACACGATGAGAGTTAAGTTACTGGAGTTAAGTACTAGACTAAGTGAGACCCATTGAGTCCCATTTTCACACGGGACGCCTGGTCCCCAATGCAATATTCCACCTCTCCACCTATTCCAATATAACACCACTCATGCATAGCCCCCAACTTTGCAGGCGCGGCTGATGGGCCCCCATTGTGACGCCCCTGATTTCCCCTCCTCCCCTCACCCCCCACTACACCCCTTGCCCTTCTCCCCACTCACTCACTGCATCCCCCTCTCAAACTCCTCCCCATCCACTCATAGTGGCTCTCCGGCGGTGCAGCCATTCCCTGCCAGTGGGTTTCCATTGTGACATAGAACACGCAGGTATTACTGCATAGGGGCAGCTGATGATCACGGCAAGTGGAAAAGGGATTTATTAAAGCTTCAAATGTGAATAAATCTTAACATACAACATTAATTTAAACGTTAAAGATGAGTTTTATGCAGTCCATTCCTTCTTGTTGTATTCTGCAGCTGGGACAGGGGGTTCCGGATCACAGTTCACTCACTCACAGCCTCCGGGCTCACAGTTCACTCACTTACTGCTTTCGGACTCACAGTTCACTCACTTACTGCTTTCGGACTCACAGTTCACTCTTCACTCAGTCACAGCTTCCAGACTCACAGTTCAGTCACTCATGGCTTCCAGACTCACAGTTCACTCACTCATGGTTTCCGGACTCACAGTTCACTCACTCACGGTTTCCGGACTCACAGTTCATTCACACATGGCTTCCAAACTCACAGTTCACTCATAGATGGCTACCGGACCCACAGTTCACCCACTCATGGCTTCCAGACTCACAGTTCACTCACTCACGGCTTCTGGACTCACAGTTCACTTTTCACTCACTCACGGCTTCTGGACTCACAGTTCACTCACTCACAGCTGCAGAACTCACTCTTCATTCACTCACGGCTTCCGGACTCACAGTTCACTCACTCACGGCTTCCGGATGCAGAGTTCATTCACTCACGGCTTCCAGACTCACAGTTCACTCACTCACGGCTTCCTTCATTCATGGCTTCTGGACTCACAGCTCACCGACTCACGGTGGCTCGACTCAAACTTCATTCACTCACGACTTCCAGACTCACATTTCACTCACTCATGGCTGCTTGACTCTCATTCATGGCTTTCGGGCATCCGGGTTGACCCACGCCCAACGTCTGGATTCATGCCCGGCCTCTGGGGTTTCATTCAACTCGTAAATGACAGCGGGTGCTGGAAGTGGCGACTGACAGGCGAGAAGACCAATCTGCTGATCTCACGATTTTTAAACCTTCATAACTTTTGTAATATTCCACTGATCGGAACAAAATCTGGAGGAGAGGAGAACTGTGAATAAGTTTGCAAAAAACCCTTGCAATATGGGGCACCGTTTATGCACAAATGAGAGTTTTAGTAATAGTATAGATGTAGCATGACTTTTGTGACGTTTTGCATCAACCACTTTTGATCATTTCAGTGTTCATCATGATTAAACCGTTTGGCTAGCAGTTTAGAAGCATAATTAGATCGCAATATAGGAAGTGTTTACAGACCATACATGAGAAGTTACACATTCCACAAATAATCATGTTTAAAAGACCATATTAATCAAAACACTAAACTGATTTCTGGACTTGTTGTGAATCTCACTTCTCCAATTCATTTGGGTCATTAAACCATTTATGGGAAACATCTGTCTAACCAGAACCAGCAAGGAAAACAGCTGGATTCATCACAATGGGCAGCCAGAAATCCAATGCAAATCCTACTGAGAATCCTGTAACAGAGAACGCCACTCTGTGTAATTAGAAAGCTCATTCAAGAGAACTATGTAACAGGTGCAACACCAAGGATTTACAGTTGGATGCATTCAGGGGTGGCACAGCTGTAGAGTTGCTGCCTCACAGCGCCAAAGACCCAGGTTCGATTCTGACTACGGGTGCTGTTGGTACGGCGTTTGTCCGTTCAGCCCGTGACCGAGTAGGTTTTCTCTGGGGGCTCTGGTTTCCTCCCACTGTCCAAAAACATACAAGTTTGTAGCTTAATTGGCTTCGGTAAAATGGTAAATTGTCCCAAGTGTGTGGGATAGTATTAGTATGACCTCTGGTCGGCGCAGACTCAGTGGGCTGAAGGGCCTGCTTTGATGCTGTATCTCAAAACGAAACTTTGTGGAATTTTGCCCAAATGTCCAATATATTTTTGGAAGTCTACCTTTGAAACATGACAGATGTTTTACAGATGGCAACAGACTTGAGTCTGAAGAAGGGTCTGGACACAAATGTCACCTAATCTTTTTCTCCAGAGATGTTGTCTGACCTGTTGTTTTTTGTGTCTATCTTCAGTGCAAACTAGCATCTGTAGTTTCTTCCTACATCTTTTAAATGTTACTGTATCAAATGTCGGTACAAAATGGGGAAAGGAGGTGTAGGTGGGGGGTGCAGAGTGACAGCTTGTAGGGTTGAAGGTGAGGGCATAGGGGATTCTGAACTTGTTATGAATGTGGGGTGCAGAGGGAGAGCAGAGCTGCGGGATATAGAAGAGACCCAGCTGAGAACCGCGTCTATAATCGAAGAGGGGAACACCCGTTCCCAAAAGAATGAGGACATCTCCGAGGACACGTCATTCTGGGTGAAGATGCGGCGTAGACGGAGGAGTTGGGAGTGGGGGCAGAATCGGTAGGAGGGAGAAAGTGAAAACAAAGACCTGCTGATGCTGGACATAAAGTTCTATAGCAACTCAGCAAGTCACACAACATCTCTGGATAGAAGGAATGGGTGACGTTTCGGGTCGAGGCTCTTCTTCAGATTGTTCCACTGCAGATGCTGGTCTACACAAAATATCTAAGTGGGGCAGTATCTCTGGAGAACATGGATAGGCAATGTTTTGGGTCGCATATAATGTTAATTGTATCCCTTCGTTATCACCTCTTCCCCAGCCAACAATGGGCTCCAACCTTCCTTGGTCATCTGTTGCCGGCCCTGATTTGTTCTATACTGGTCCGTGTGTTGAAGAGAGTTAGAGTTACCTCTTAGGGCTAACAGAATCAAGGGGTACAGGGAGAAGGCAGGAACAGGGCACTGATTCATCAATGATATTAAGTGGCGGTGCTGGCTCAAAGGGTCGAATGGCCAACTCCTGCACCCATTTTCTATGTTTCTAGTCTAATCTTACCTCCAGTTCCCTCCCCTCTATTTGCATTCTGAAGGAGAGTCCTGACCCAAAATGTAGAGCTGCTGCCTTACAGCGCCAGAGACCCAGGTTCGATCCATATGGGCGCTGTCTGTACGGAGTTTTACGTTCTCCCCGTGACCTTCATGGGATTTCTTCAGGTGCTCTGGTTTCCTCCTACACGCCAAAGATGCTAGGGTTTTAATTGGCTTCAGTAAAAATTATAAATTACCCCGAATTGGTAAAGCTGCATCAGTCTTCAGACAAATGGAGCCAATATGGTCTAGTGGTGGGATATCCAAGATGCTAAAAGTCAAATTCTTACAGTCCGCAGTCCTCCCTACAGCCCTTTGTGCCACTGAGACATGGAAAATCAATGTGGAGATGAAAAACAAATTGAATGCATCCCAACAACGCCGCTTGAGGAAGATCCTGAAGACTAGCTACAGAGACCACATCACAAACGAGGCGATCTACCGGGAAACTGCAACAAAGCCTCTCATCCAGGACAGGCAGGATGAAATTTGCAGGACGTACTCAGAATATCACCAGAACATGCACATAAGATAGCAATGACATGGCGAGCTGACGGAAGAAGGAAAAGAGGCCGACCAAAACTCACATGGAGGCGAACATTCTGCTGGGATTTGGAAGCCCGGGATGCTAACCTATCGAGGGTGGAAGACGTCGCACATAACCAAACAGAATGGCCAAAGCTTGCTGCCCAATGCAGGGAGGAACTAAGTTTATGTAAAGTAAGTATGTGCAGGATAGCGTTGGTGTGCGGGGATCGTTGATCGGCATGGACTCGGTGGGCTGAAGGGGCCGGTTTCCGTGCTGTATCACTAAACTAAACTAAATTACCCATCATTTTTCTCCAGATATGCTGCCTGGTCCATTGAGTTACTCCAGCACTTTGTGTCTATCTTGATAATGTTATTGAAGGGAGTTGCCATAAATAGTGCGTGAACAGATTGGGAAATCAGGCTTGTGCTAGGATCTGTGATGTGTAAGAGATGGCAGTACTCCCAATACCTAATCCATACCATGGAACCAAAACTCAGAACAACAAATAAACAACATGCAGAGAGCAGCGGTTATGGGCAGAGCAGAAAAATAACAGCCGCCACAGCCTAGTGCGTTAAATTTCTCAAAATTTTATTTCAAAAAATAAATTGATATATTGAAACTTATTTTTAGTAGCTATTTTCTTAAAAAACAAATTAAAAACAAGGAATATTGAAAACTATTTACAAACGTATACATACAGAAAGTTTCACTGATACCACAGGCAATTTGTGTTTAACATCTGTGTCCAATACCATAGATACATTTTCTTTTTACACTAGTGTGCTTAATGCTGAGACCACTGAGGTGGTGGTTTGGGGCAGTACGTGTCTGATGAACATGTTAGTTACCGGTGTTTCAGCTAAGAAGGGAGAGAAGAAAAAAAGAGTAGAATTCCAAATCTTTGTTTGTGAGTTCCTTCCAATACATGTTCACTGGAGATCATAGGCACATGGTTACTGAGAGAGAGAGTGTGTGAGAGTGTGATAGTGAGTGAGTGACAGTGTGTGAGTGGGAAAGAGAGAGAGAGTGAGAGTGAAGAATTAATGAAGAGCGAGTGTGTGAAGAGTGAGTGAGAGAGTGAGTGAGAGTGAGGGAGTGTGTGAGAGTGAATGGGTGAGTGAGTGAGAGTGAGAGTGTGAGAATGTGAGTGGGTGAGTGAGAGTGAGTGTGAAGATTGAGTGAGAGAGAGTGAGTGCGATTGAACAAGAGTGAGTGAAGAGTGTGAGTCATTGAGAGTGAGTGTGAGTGAGTTAGTGTGAATGAGTGAGTGAGTGAGCAAGTGAGCAGGTGAAAGTTAGTGTGTGAGAGAAAGTGTGAGAGTGAGCGTGAGTGAGAATGAGTGTGTGAGTGAGAGTGAGTGGGTGAGTGAGAGTGTGGGTGCGTGAGAGTGAGTGTGAGAGTGAGTGGGTGAAAGTGAGTGAGAGTAAGTGAGAGTGAGTGAGAGAGTGAGTGTGATTGAGTGAGAGAGTGTGAGTGAGTGGGTGAAAGTGAGTGAGTGTGAGTGAGTAACACAGTGAGTGAGGGTGAGTGAGAGTGGATGGGGGAGTGAGGATGAGTGGGAATGTGTGAATGGGTGAGAGTGAGTGAGTGAGAGTTAGTGTGTGGGTGAGTGAGTGTTGGTGCATAAGTGAGAGTGAGTGAGAATGAGGGTGGGTGAGAGAGTGAGTGTAAGTGAGTGAGAGTGAATGGGTGAAGAGTAAGTGGGTGAAGAGTGAGTGAGTGTGTTGGTGAGTGAGAGTAAGTGAGAGTGAGTGGGTGAGTGAAAGTGTGGGTGAGAATGAGTGGGTGAGAGTGAGTGTGGGAGTGAGTGAGTGAGTGTAAGTGAGTGGGAGTTAGTGGGTGAGTGAGAGTGAGTGAGTGTGAGTGGGTGAGTGAGTGAGAGGGAGTGGGTGGGTGTGAGAGAATGAGTGAGTGAGAGAGTGAGTGGGTGAAGAGTGAGAGTGAGTGCGTTGGTGAGTGAGTGAGTGAGAGTGGGTGAGTGAGACTGCATATGTAGGTGACTGAGAGTGAGAGTGAGTGGGTGAGTGAGAGTGTGTATGTGGGTGACTGAGAGTGAGTGGGTGAGATTGAGTGAGAGAGTGAGTGTGAGTGGGTAAGTTAGTGAGTCGGTGAGAGGGAGTGTGTGGGTGTGAGTGAAGGGTGAGAGTAAGTGGGTGAAAAGTGAGTGGGTGAAGAGTGAGTGAATGGGTGAGAAGTGAGTGAAGAGTTAGTGGGTGAGGAGTGAGTGAGTGAGAGTGAGAGGGTGAGTGAAGAGTGCGTGGGTGTGGAGTGAGTGAGTGAGATTGAGTGTGGGTGAATGAGAGTGAGTGAGAGAGTGAGTGAGTGAGAGATGTAATGTAATGTACTGTAAGTTGAAGCGGGAGATGTAATGTAATGTAAATGCCAGCGCCTCTTGAGGCCAGGAGCCCTGTAGCCCAGGATAGCGACCCGTAGCCCAGGATAGACCTCTGAAGCCGGGGATAGGCCACCTTTAGACAGACGTGAGAAACCTAGATGGAGGAGCCAGTCTCCGAGAAGCAAGAAAATGTTTCCCATAAGGAGCCAGTCCCCCAGATGAGATGAGTGGGTGAGTGAGAGTGTGAAAGTGATTGAGTGCCATGAGAGTGAGAGACAGTGAGTGAGTGGGAGTGAGTAAGACTAAGTGGGTGTAGAGTGAGTGTGGGTGAATGGAGAGTGAGTGAGTGAGGGTGAGTGAGTGTGTGGGTGAGTGAAGAACGAGAGCGAGGGAGTGGGTGAGTGAGAGTGAGTGAGAGTGTGGGTGAGTGAGTGAGAGTGAGTGGGTCAGGAAGAGTGAGTGAGAATGAGTGATAGTGGGTGAGAGATAGTGATTGTGGGCGAGAGCGTGCGAGTGGGTGAGAGTTTGAGTAAGTGAATAGTGGTTGTGGGTGAGTGAGAGTGAGTGTGAGAGTAAATAGGTGAATGAGAGTGGGTGAGTGAATGTGAGTGTGAGTGGGTTAGTGTGACCGTGAGTGAGAGAAGTGATTGTGAGTGATTGAGTGAAGAGTGAGTGGGTGAGAGTGTATAAATGTGTAAGTGACTGAAACTGAGTGAGAGGGTGAGTGAAGAGTGTGAGTGAGAGAGAATGAATGAGTGTGTGTGAGTTCATGAGAGAGTGAGTGAGTGCGTGGGAGAGTGAAGAGTGAGTGAGTGAGAGTGAGTGGGTAAGAGATAATGAGTAAGTGAAAAGTGAGTGAGTCGGTGACTGAGAGGGAGTGAGAGTGTGAGTGTGACAGTGAGTGAGTGAAGAGTGGTTGTGAGTGGGTGAGTGAATGGGTGAGAGAGAGTGCGAGTGAGAGAGTGTGAGAGAGAGTGAGTGAGTGGGTGAGTGTGAGATTGAGTGTGTGGATGAGAATGAGTGAGAGTGAATGAGAGTGAGTGGGTGTGAGAGTGAGTGACAGTGTGGGTGAGTGTGTGGGTGTGAGAGTGAGTGAAGAGTGAAAGAATGAGTGAGCGGTGATTGACAGCGAGTGAGAGTGTGTGGGTGAGTGTGAGTGAGTGAGTGGGTGACAGTGTGGGTAAGTGACAATGTGGGTGAGTGTGTGGGTGTGAGGAGTGAATGGGTGAGTGAAGAGTGAGCGGGTGAGTGGGTGAGTGAAGAGTGAGTATGTGAATGAGAGCGAGTGACAGACTGAGTGTGAGTGAGTGAGTCAGTGAAGAATGAGTGAGAGAATGAGTGGGTGAGTGTGTGGGCGAGTGAAGAGTGAGAGAGAGTGGGTGCGAGAGTGGGCGAGTGAGTGTGAGAATGTGTGTGTGTGTATGTGTGTGTGTGAGTGAGAGAGTGTGAGAGTGAGTGATGGGTGAGTGAGAGTGAGTGGGTGAATGAGAGTGGGTGTGAGAGTGAGTAACTGTAAGTGCGTGTGAGAGTTAGTGGGTGATTAAGAGTGAGAGGGTAAGTGAGTGAGTGAGTGGGTGAGTGTGAGTGAGCGTGTGAGTGAGTGAATGAAGAATGTGAGTGAGAGTGAGTGAGTGGGTGAATGACAGTGAGAGTGAGTGAGTGTGCATAATAGTGAGACAGTGAGTGATTGGGTGAGTGAGTGGATGAGTGTGAGTGAATGAGTAAAGAGTGAGTGAATGAATGAGAGTGAGTGAGTGAGTGTGACTAGGTGAGTGACAGAGAGTGATTGAGACTGGGTGAGTGAAGAGTGAGCCGGTGAGTGAGACAGTGAGTGCGAGTGAGAACGAGTGAGTGGGTGAAGAGTGAGTGGGTGAGTGAGGGAGAGTGAGAGGGTGAGAGTGTGTAAGAGTGAGTGAGGGTGAGTGAGAGTGTGGCTGAGTGAATGAGAGTGAGTGATAGTGGGTAAGTGAGAGAGTGGGAGTCAGTGAATGGGTGAGATTGAGTGAGAGTGAATGAGATAGTGAGTGAGTGAGTGAGTGAGAGTGAGTGAGAGTGAGAATGAGTGAGTGAAGAGCGAGTGAATGGTAGTGAGAGAGTGAGTGAAGAGTGAGTGTGAGAGTGAGTGAGTGGGTGAATGAGAGTGTAGGAGAGTGTGTATGAAAGTGAGACAATGAGTGAGTGAGTGAGTGGGAGTGAGTGGGTGAGTGAGTGAGGTAGAGTGAGAGGGTGAGAGTGAGTAAGAGTGAGTGAGAGTGGGTGCGAGAGGGAGAATCAGTGAATGGCTGAGATTGAGTGAGAGTGAATGAGATAGTGGGTAAGTGAATAAGAGTAAGTGAGTGGCAGTGAGTGCAAGTGGGTGTTAGTGAGTAGAGTGAGTGAATTAATGAGAGTGAGTGAGTGTAAGTGGGTGAGTGACTGAGAGTGAGTGGGCGAGTGAAGAGAGAGTGAGTGAGAGAGTGAGGGTGAGTGAGTGAGTGTGTGGGTTAGTGTGTGGGTGAGTGAAGTGAGAGTGGGTGAGTGAAGAGTGAGTGGGTGAGTGACAGGGTGAATGAATGATCGTGAAACAGTGAGTGAGAGTGGGTGAGTGAGATAATGAGAGTGGATGAGTGAGTGAGAGAGTGGGTGGGTGAGTGAATGAGTGAGAGTGAGTGAGTGGGAGTGGGTGAGTGAGAGTCAGTGAATGGGTGAGATTGAGAGTGAGATAGTGTGAGTTAATAACATTGTGAGTGGGAGTGAGAATGAGTGAGAGTGTGGGTGTGTGAGTGTGAGTGGGTGAGTGAGAGTGTGAGTGAAGAGCAGGTGAGTAGTAGTGAGAGACTGAATGAGTGAAGAATGTGAGAGTGAGTGAGAGAGTGAGTAAATGAGAGTGTGAGCGAGTGTGCATGAGAGTGAGACAATGAGTGAGTGGGAGTGAGTGACAGTGTGGGTGAGTGAGTGTGAGTGGGTGAGTGAGAGTGAGTGGGTGAGTGAAGAGGGAGAGAGTGGGTGAGTGAAGAGTGAGTGAGTGAAGATTGAGTGTGGGAGTGAGTGAGAGTGACTGACAGTGTGGGTAAGTGAGAGTGTGGGTGAGAGTGTGAGTGGGTGTGAGGAGTGAGTGGGTGTGAAGAGTGAGCGTGTGAGTGGGTGAGTGAGGAGTGAGTGGGTGAGTGAAGAGTGAGCATGTGAATGAGAGTGAGTGAGAGTACGTGTGAGTGAGTCAGTCAGTGAAGAATGAGTGAGAGAATGAGTGGGTGAGTGTGTGGGCGAGTGAAGAGAGAGTGAGTGAGTGTGAGAATGTGTGTGTGTAAGTGTGAGTGAGAGTGAATGAGAGAGTGAGTGAGAGTGAGTGGTTGAATGTGTGAGGCTGAGTGAGTGATGAGTGCATGAGCGTGAGTGAGAGAGTGTAAGTGAGAGTGAGTGATGGGTGAGTGAGAGTGTGGGTGAATGAGAGTGGGTGTGAGAGTGAGTGACTGTAAGTGGGTGTGAGAGTTAGTGGGTGATTAAGAGTGAGAGGGTAAGTGAGTGTGAGTGAGTGGGTGAGTGTGACAGTGAGTAAATTATGAGTGAGCGTGTGAGTGAGTGAATGAAGAATGTGAGTGAGTGGGAGTGAGTGGGTGAATGACAGTGAGAGTGAGTGAGTGTGCATGGTAGTGAGACAGTGAGTGAGTGGGTGAGTTTGAGTGAATGAGTAAAGAGTGAGTGAATGAATGAGAGTGAGTGAGTGTGACTAGGTGAGTGAGTGAGTGTGACTGGGTGAGTGAAGAGTGAGCCAGTGAGTGAGACAGTGAGTGAGAGCGAGTGAGTGGGTGAAGAGTGAGTGGGTGAGTGAGAGAGAGTGAGTGGGTCAGAGTGCGTAAGAGTGAGTGGGTGAGTGAAGAGTGAGCATGTGAGTGTGAGTGGGTGTGAGTGAGAGTAAGTGCCAGTGTGGGTGAGTGAGTGTGAGTGGGTGAGTGAAGAGGGAGAGAGTGGGTGAGTGAAGAGTGAGTGGGTGAGTGAAGAGTGAGCATGTGGATGAGAGTGAGTGAGAGGGTAAGTGTGAGTGAGTCAGTCAGTGAAGAAAGAGTGAGAAATTAGTGGGTGAGTGTGTGGGCGAGTGAAGACTGAGAGAGAGTGGGTGAGAGAGTGGGCGAGTGAGAGTGAATGAGTGTGAGAATGTGTGTGTGTGAGTGTGAGTGAGAGTGAATGAGAGAGTGAGTGAGAGTGAGTGGTTGAATGTATGAGACTGAGTGAATGAAGAGTGAGTGAGTGCATGAGCGTGAGTGAGAGTGAGTGATGGGTGAGTGAGAGTGAGTGGGTGAATGAGAGTGGGTGTGAGAGTGAGTGACTGTAAGTGGGTGTGAGAGTTAGTGGGTGATTAAGAGTGAGTGTGAGTGAGTGGGTGAGTGTGACAGTGAGTAAATTATGAGTGAGCGTGTGAGTGAGTGAATGAAGAATGTGAGTGAGTGAGTGAGTGAGTGGGTGAATGACAGTGAGAGTGAGTGAGTGTGCATGATAGTGAGACAGTGAGTGATTGGGTGAGTGAGTGGGTGAGTGTGAGTGAATGAGTAAAGAGTGAGTGAATGAATGAGAGTGAGTGAGTGAGTGAGTGTGACTGGGTGAGTGAAGAGTGAGCAGGTGAGTGAGAGTGAGTGTGAGTGAGAGCAAGTGAGTGGGTGAAGAGTGAGTGGGTGAGTGAGAGAGAGTGAGTGGGTGAGTGTGTAAGAGTGAGTGAGGGAGAGTGAGAGTGTGGCTGAGTGAATGAGTGAGAGTGAGTGATAGTGGGTAAGTGAGAGAGTGGGAGTCAGTGAATGGGTGAGATTGAGTGAGAGTGAATGAGATAGTGACTAAGTGAGAGTGAGTGAGAGAGTGTGGGTGAGTGAGTGTGAGTGGGTGAGTGAGAGTGAGTGAGTGAGAATGAGTGAGTGAAGAGCGAGTGAATGGTAGTGAGAGAGTGAGTGAAGAGTGAGTGAGAGAGTGGGTGAATGAGAGTGTAAGACAGTGTGTATGAGAGTGAGACAATGAGTGAGTGAGTGAGTGGGTGTCAGTGAGTGGGTGAGTGAGTGAGGTAGAGTGAGAGGGTGAGAGTGAATAAGAGTGAGTGAGTAAGTGAGTGAGTGAGTGTGGCTGCGTGAGTGAGTGAGAGTGGGTGTGAGAGGGAGAATCAGTGAATGACTGAGATTGAGTGAGAGTGAATGAGATAGTGAGTAAGTGAATAAGAGTAAGTGAGTGGCAGTGAGTGAGCATGAGTGAGTGGGTGAGTGCGAGTGTGTGTTAGTGAGTAAAGAGTGAGTGAATGAATGAGAGTGAGTAAGTGTAAGTGGGTGAGTGACTGAGAGTGAGTGGGCGAGTGAAGAGTGAGTGAGTGAGAGAGTGAGGGTGAGTGAGTGAGTGTGTGGGTTAGTGTGTGGGTGAGTGAAGTGAGTGGGTGAGTGAAGAGTGAGTGACAGGGTGAGTGAATGATAGTGAGACAGTGAGTGAGAGTGGGTGAGTGAGATAATGAGAGTGGATGAGTGAGTGAGAGTGGGTGGGTGAATGAGTGAGAGTGAGTGAGTGGGAGTGGGTGAGTGAGTGAGAGTCAGTGAATGGGTGAGATTGAGAGTGAATGAGATAGTGTGAGTTAATAAGATGTGAGTGGGAGTGAGAATGAGTGAGAGTGTGGGTGTGTGAGTGGGTGAGTGAGAGTGAGTGAGAATGAGTGAGAGTGAGCAGGTAAGTAGTATTGAGAGAAGGTGTGAATGAGTGAAGAATGTGAGAGTGAGTGAGAGTGAGTAACTGAGAGTGTGAGAGCGAGTGTGCATGAGAGTGAGACAATGAGTGAGTGGGAGTGAGTGAGTGTGAGTGAGAGTAAGTGCCAGTGTGGGTGAGTGAGTGTGAGTGGGTGAGTGAGAGTGAGTGGGTGAGTGAAGAGGGAGAGAGTGGGTGAGTGAAGAGTGAGTGGGTGAGTGAAGAGTGAGCATGTGGATGAGAGTGAGTGAGAGGGTAAGTGTGAGTGAGTGAGTCACTCAGTGAAGAATGAGTGAGAAATTAGTGGGTGAGTGTGTGGGCGAGTGAAGAGTGAGAGAGAGTGGGTGAGAGAGTGGGCGAGTGAGAGTGAATGAGTGTGAGAATGTGTGTGTGTGAGTGTGAGTGAGAGTGAATGAGAGAGTGAGTGAGAGTGAGTGGTTGAATGTGTGAGACTGAGTGAATGAAGTGAGTGAGTGCATGAGCGTCAGTGAGAGTGAGAGAGTGTAAGTGAGAGTGAGTGATAGGTGAGTGAGAGTGAGTGGGTGAATGAGAGTGGGTGTGAGAGTGAGTGACTGTAAGTGGGTGTGAGAGTTAGTGGGTGATTAAGAGTGAGAGGGTAAGTGAGTGTGAGTGAGTGGGTGAGTGTGACAGTGAGTAAATTATGAGTGAGCGTGTGAGTGAGTGAATGAAGAATGTGAGTGTGATTGAGGGAGTGAGTGTGTGAGTGAGTGAGTGAGTGAGTGAGTGAGTGAATGACAGTGAGAGTGAGTGAGTATGATAGTGAGACAGTGAGTGATTGGGTGAATGAGTGGGTGAGTGTGAGTGAATGAGTAAAGTGGGAGTGAATGAATGAGAGTGAGTGAGTGAGTGTGACTGGGTGAGTGAAGAGTGAGCAGGTGAGTGAGAGTGAGTGCGAGTGAGAGCGAGTGAGTGGGTGAAGAGTGAGTGGGTGAGTGAGAGAGAGTGAGTGGGTGAGAGTGTGTAAGAGTGAGTGAGGGAGAGTGAGAGTGTGGCTGAGTGAATGAGTGAGAGTGAGTGATAGTGGGTAAGTGAGAGAGTGGGAGTCAGTGAATGGGTGAGATTGAGTGAGAGTGAATGAGATAGTGACTAAGTGAGAGTGAGTGAGAGAGTGTGGGTGAGTGAGTGAGAATGAGTGAGCGAAGAGCGAGTGAATGGTAGTGAGAGAGTGAGTGAGAGAGTGGGTGAATGAGAGTGTAAGACAGTGTGTATGAGAGTGAGACAATGAGTGAGTGAGTGAGTGAGTGGGTGAGTGAGTGAGGTAGAGTGAGAGGGTGAGAGTGAGTAAGAGTTAGTGAGAATGAGTGCGAGTGTGGCTGCGTGAGTGAGTGAGAGTGGATGTGAGAGGGAGAATCAGTGAATGACTGAGATTGATTGAGAGTGAATGAGATAGTGAGTAAGTGAATAAGAGTGAGTGGCAGTGAGTGAGTGGGTGAGTGCGAGTGTGTGTTAGTGAGTAAAGAGTGAGTGAATGAATGAGAGTGAGTAAGTGTAAGTGGGTGAGTGACTGAGAGTGAGTGGGCGAGTGAAGAGAGAGTGAGTGAGAGAGTGAGGGTGAGTGAGTGAGTGTGTGGGTGAGTGAAGAGTGAGCATGTGGATGAGAGTGAGTGAGAGGGTAAGTGTGAGTGAGTCAGTCAGTGAAGAATGAGTGAGAAATGAGTGGGTGAGTGTGTGGGCGAGTGAAGAGTGAGAGAGAGTGGGTGAGAGAGTGGGCGAGTGAGAGTGAATGTGTGTGTGTGAGTGAGTGTGAATGAGAGAGTGAGTGAGAGTGAGTAGTTGAATATGTGAGACTGAGTGAATGAAGAGTGAGTGCATGAGCGTGAGTGAGAGTGAGTGAGAGTGAGTGGTTGAATGTGTGAGACTGAGTGAATGAAGTGAGTGAGTGCATCAGCGTGAGTGGGAGAGTGTGAGAGCGAGTGATAGGTGAGTGAGAGTGAGTGGGTGAATGAGAGTGGGTGTGAGAGTGAGTGACTGTAAGTGGGTGTGAGAGTTAGTGGGTGATTGAGAGTGAGAGGGTAAGTGAGTGTGACAGTGAGTAAATTATGAGTGAGCGTGTGAGTGAGTGAATGAAGAATGTGAGTGAGTGAGTGCGTGGGAGTGAGTGGGTGAATGACAGTGAGAGTGAGTGAGTGTGCATGATAGTGAGACAGTGAGTGATTGGGTGAGTGAGTGGGTGAGTTGGAGTGAATGAGTAAAGAGTGAGCGAATGAATGAGAGTGAGTGTGACTGGGTGAGTGCAGAGTGAGCAGGTGAGTGAGAGTGAGTGAGAGTGAGTGAGTGGGTGAAGAGTGAGTGGGTGAGTGAGAGAGAGTGAGTGGGTGAGAGTGTGTAAGAGTGAGTGAGGGAGAGTGAGAGTGGGGCTGAGTGAATGAGTGAGAGTGATAGTGGGTAAGTGAGAGAGTGGGAGTCAGTGAATGGGTGAGATTGAGTGAGAGTGAATGAGATAGTGACTAAGTGAGAGTGAGAGTGAGTGAGAGAGTGTGGGTGAGTGAGTGTGAGTGGGTGAGTGAGAGTGTGTGAGTGAGAATGAGTGAGTGAAGAGCGAGTGAATGGTAGTGAGAGAGTGAGTGAATGAGAGTGTAAGACAGTGTGTATGAGAGTGAGACAATGAGTGAGTGAGTGAGTGAGTGGGTGTCAGTGAGTGGGTGAGTGAGTGAGTGAGAGTGTGGCTGCGTGAGTGAGTGAGAGAGGGTGTGAGAGGGAGAATCAGTGAATGACTGAGATTGAGTGAGAGTGAATAAGATAGTGAGTAAGTGAATAAGAGTGAGTGGCAGTGAGTGAGTGGGTGAGTGCGAGTGTGTGTTAGTGAGTAAAGAGTGAGTGAATGAATGAGAGTGAGTAAGTGTAAGTGGGTGAGTGACTGAGAGTGAGTGGGCGAGTGAAGAGAGAGTAAGTGAGAGAGTGAGGGTGAGTGAGTGAGTGTGTGGGTGGGTTAGTGTGTGGGTGAGTGAAGTGAGTGGGTGAGTGAAGAGTGAGTGGGTGAGTGAGTGAGAGTCAGTGAATGGGTGAGATTGAGAATGAGATAGTGTGAGGTAATAAGATTGTGAGTGGGAGTGAGAATGAGTGAGAGTGTGGGTGTGTGAGTGGGTGAGTGAGAGTGACTGAGAATGAGTGAGTGAAGAGCAGGTGAGTAGTAGTGAGAGAGTGTGAATGAGTGAAGAATGTGAGAGTGAGTGAGAGAGTGAGTAACTAAGTGTGAGAGCGAGTGTGCATGAGAGTGAGACAGTGAGTGGGAGTGAGTGAGTGGGAGTGGGTGTGAGTGAGAGTAAGTGCCAGTGTGGGTGAGTGAGAGTGAGAGTGAGTGGGTGACTGAAGAGGGAGAGAGTGGGTGAGTGAAGAGTGAGTGGGTGAGTGAAGAGTGAGCATGTGGATGAGAGTGAGTGAGAGGGTAAGTGTGAGTGAGTCAGTCAGTGAAGAATGAGTGATAAATGAGTGGGTGAGTGTGTGGGCGAGTGAAGAGTGAGAGAGAGTGGGCGAGTGAGAGTGAATGAGTGTGAGAATGTGTGTGTGAGTGAGTGAGAGTGAATGAGAGAGTGAGTGAGAGTGAGTGGTTGAATGTGTGAGGCTGAGTGAATGAAGTGAGTGAGTGCATGAGCGTGAGAGAGTGTAAGTGAGAGTGAGTGGGTGAGTGAGAGTGAGTGTGAGAGTGAGTGACTGTAAGTGGGTGTGAGAGTTAGTGGGTGATTAAGAGTGAGAGGGTAAGTGAGTGTGAGTGAGTGGGTGAGTGTGACTGAGTAAATTATGAGTGAGCGTGTGAGTGAGTGAATGAAGAATGTGAGTGTGAGTGAGTGAGTGAGAGTGAGTGAGTGGGTGAATGACAGTGAGAGTGAATGAGTGTGCATGATAGTGAGACAGTGAGTGATTGGGTGAGTGTGAGTGAATGAGTAAAGTGTGAGTGAATGAATGAGAGTGAGTGTGACTGGGTGAGTGAAGAGTGAGCAGGTGAGTGAGAGTGAGTGCGAGTGAGAGCGAGTGAGTGGGTGAAGAGTGAGTGGGTGAGTGAGAGAGAGTGAGTGGGTGAGAGTGTGTAAGAGTGAGTGAGGGAGTGAGAGTGTGGCTGAGTGAATGAGTGAGAGTGAGTGATAGTGGGTAAGTGAGAGAGTGGGAGTCAGTGAATGGGTGAGATTGAGTGAGTGAATGAGATAGTGACTAAGTGAGAGTGAGTGAGAGAGTGTGGGTGAGTGAGTGTGAGTGGGTGAGTGAGAGTGAGTGAGAATGAGTGAGTGAAGAGCGAGTGAATGGTAGTGAGAGAGTGAGTGAGAGAGTGGGTGAATGAGAGTGTAAGACAGTGTGTATGAGTGAGACAATGAATGAGTGAGTGAGTGAGTGGGTGTCAGTGAGTGGGTGAGTGAGTGAGGTAGAGTGAGAGGGTGAGAGTGAGTAAGAGTGAGTGAGTGAGTGTGGCTGCGTGAGTGAGTGAGAGTGGGTGTGAGAGGGAGAATCAGTGAATGACTGAGATTGAGTGAGAGTGAATGAGATAGTGAGTAAGTGAATAAGAGTAAGTGAGTGAGCGTGAGTGAGTGCGAGTGTGTGTTAGTGAGTAAAGAGTGAGTGAATGAATGAGAGTAAGTGTAAGTGGGTGAGTGACTGAGAGTGAGTGGGCGAGTGAAGAGAGAGTGAGTGAGAGAGTGAGGGTGAGTGAGTGAGTGTGTGGGTGAGTGAAGTGAGTGGGTGAGTGAAGAGTGAGTGGGTGAGTGACAGGGTGAGTGAATGATAGTGAGACAGTGAGTGAGAGTGGGTGAGTGAGATAATGAGAGTGGATGAGTGAGTGAGAGAGTGGATGGGTGAGTGAATGAGTGAGTGAGTGGGAGTGGGTGAGTGAGTGAGAGTCAGTGAATGGGTGAGATTGAGAGTGAATGAGATAGTGAGGTAATAAGATTGTGAGTGGGAGTGAGAATGAGTGAGAGTGTGGGTGAGTGAGTGTGAGTGAGAGTGAGTGAGAATGAGTGAGTGAAGAGCAGGTGAGTAGTAGTGAGAGAGTGTGAATGAGTGAAGAATGCGAGAGTGAGTGAGAGAGTGAGTAACAGAGTGTGAGAGCGAGTGTGCATGAGAGTGAGACAATGAGTGAGTGGGAGTGAGTGAGTGTGAGTGAGAGTAAGTGCCAGTGTGGGTGAGTGAGTGTGAGTGGGTGAGTGAGAGTGAGTGGGTGAGTGAAGAGGGAGAGAGTGGGTGAGTGAAGAGTGAGTGAGTGAGTGAAGAGTGAGCATGTGGATGGGAGTGAGTGAGTGGGTAAGTGTGAGTGAGTGAGTCAGTGAAGAATGAGTGAGAAATGAGTGGGTTAGTGGGTGGGCGAGTGAAGAGTGAGAGAGATTGGGTGGGAGAGTGGGCGAGGGAGAGTGAATGAGTGTGAGAATGTGTGTGTGTGAGTGTGAGTGAGAGTGAATGAGAGAGTGAGTGAGAGTGAGTGGTTGAATGTGTGAGACTGAGTGAATGAAGAGTGAGTGAGTGCATGAGCGTGAGTGAGAGAGTGTAAGTGAGAGTGAGTGATAGGTGAGTGAGAGTGAGTGGGTGAATGAGAGTGGGTGTGAGAGTGAGTGACTGTAAGTGCGTGTGAGAGTTAGTGGGTGATTAAGAGTGAGAGGGTAAGTGAGTGTGAGTGAGTGGGTGAGTGTGACAGTGAGTAAATTATGAGTGAGCGTGTGAGTGAGTGAGTGAATGAAGAATGTGAGTGAGTGGGTGAGTGGGAGTGAGTGGGTGAATGACAGTGAGAGTGAGTGAGTGTGCATGATAGTGAGACAGTGAGTGATTGGGTGAGTGAGTGGGTGAGTGTGAGTGAATCAGTAAAGAGTGAGTGAATGAATGAGAGTGAGTGAGTGTGACTGGGTGAGTGAAGAGTGAGCAGGTGAGTGAGAGTGAGTGCGAGTGAGAGCGAGTGAGTGGGTGAAGAGTGAGTGGGTGAGTGAGAGAGAGTGAGTGGGTGAGAGTGTGTAAGAGTGAGTGAGGGAGAGTGAGAGTGTGGCTGAGTGAATGAGTGAGAGTGAGTGATAGTGGGTAAGTGAGAGAGTGGGAGTCAGTGAATGGGTGAGATTGAGTGAGAGTGAATGAGAGTGACTAAGTGAGAGTGAGAGTGAGTGAGAGAGTGTGGGTGCGTGAGTGTGAGTGGGTGAGTGAGTGAGAATGAGTGAGTGAAGAGCGAGTGAATGGTAGTGAGAGAATGAGTGAGATAATGAGCGTGGATGAGTGAGTAAGAGTGGGTGGGTGAGTGAATGAGTGAGAGTGAGTGAGTGGGAGTGGGTGTGAGTGAGTGAGAGTCAGTGAATGGGTGAGATTGAGAGTGAATGAGATAGTGTGAGTGAATAAGATTGTGAGTGGGAGTGAGAATGAGTGAGAGTGTGGGTGTGTGAGTGGGTGAGTGAGAGTGAGTGAGAATGAGTGAGTGAAGAGCAGGTGAGTAGTGAGAGAGTGAATGAGTGAAGAATGTGAGAGTGAGTGAGAGTGAGTAACTACGAGTGTGAGAGCGAGTGTGCATGAGAGTGAGACAATGAGTGAGTGTGAGTCAGTGTGAGTGAGAGTAAGTGCCAGTGTGGGTGAGTGAGTGTGAGTGGGTGAGTGAGAGTGAGTGGGTGAGTGAAGAGGGAGAGAGTGGGTGAGTGAAGAGTGAGTGGGTGAGTGAAGAGAGCATGTGGATGAGAGTGAGTGAGAGGGTAAGTGTGAGTGAGTCTGTCAGTGAAGAATGAGTGATAAATGAGTGGGTGAGTGTGTGGGCGAGTGAAGACTGAGAGAGAGTGGGCGAGTGAGAGTGAATGAGTGTGAGAATGTGTGTGTGTGAGTGTGATTGAGAGTGAATGAGAGAGTGAGTGAGAGTGAGTGGTTGAATGTGTGAGACTGAGTGAATGAAGAGTGAGTGAGTGCATGAGCGTGAGTGAGAGTGAGTGATAGGTGAGTGAGAGTGAGTGGGTGAATGAGAGTGGGTGTGAGAGTGAGTGACTGTAAGTGGGTGTGAGAGTTAGTGGGTGATTAAGAGTGAGAGGGTAAGTGAGTGTGAGTGAGTGGGTGAGTGTGACAGTGAGTAAATTATGAGTGAGCGTGTGAGTGAATGAAGAATGTGAGTGAGTGAGGGACTGAGTGTGAGTGGGTGAATGACAGTGAGAGTGAGTGAGTGTGCATGATAGTGAGACAGTGAGTGATTGGGTGAATGAGTGGGTGAGTGTGAGTGAATGAGTAAAGTGAATGAATGAGAGTGAGTGAGTGAGTGTGACTGGGTGAGTGAAGAGTGAGCAGGTGAGTGAGAGTGAGTGTGAGTGAGAGCGAGTGAGTGGGTGAAGAGTGAGTGGGTGAGTGAGAGAGAGTGAGTGGGTGAGAGTGTGTAAGAGTGAGTGAGGGAGAGTGAGAGTGTGGCTGAGTGAATGAGTGAGAGTGAGTGATAGTGAGTAAGTGAGAGAGTGGGAGTCAGTGAATGGGTGAGATTGAGTGAGAGTGAATGAGATAGTGACTAAGTGAGAGTGAGAGTGAGTGAGAGAGTGTGGGTGAGTGAGTGTGAGTGGGTGAGTGAGAGTGAGTGAGTGAGAATGAGTGAGTGAAGAGCGAGCGAATGGTAGTGAGAGAGTGAGTGAAGAGTGAGTGAGAGTGGGTGAATGAGAGTGTGACAGTGTGCATGAGAGTGAGACAATGAGTGAGTGAGTGAGTGGGTGTCAGTGAGTGGGTGAGTGAGTGAGGTAGAGTGAGAGGGTGAGAGTGAGTAAGAGTGAGTGTGGCTGCGTGAGTGAGTGAGAGTGGGTGTGAGAGGGAGAATCAGTGAATGACTGAGATTGAGTGAGAGTGAATGAGATAGTGAGTAAGTGAATAAGAGTAAGTGAGTGAGCGTGAGTGAGTGGGTGAGTGCGAGTGTGTGTTAGTGAGTAAAGAGTGAGTGAATGAATGAGAGTGAGTAAGTATAAGTGGGTGAGTGACTGAGAGTGAGTGGGCGAGTGAAGAGAGAGTGAGTGAGAGAGTGAGGGTGAGTGAGTGAGTGTGTTAGTGTGTGGGTGAGTGAAGTGAGTGGGTGAGTGAAGAGTGAGTGGGTGAGTGACAGGGTGAGTGAATGATAGTGAGAGAGTGAGTGAGAGTGGGTGAGATAATGAGAGTGGATGAGTGAGTGAGAGAGTGGGTGGGTGAGTGAATGAGTGAGAGTGAGTGAGTGGGAGTGGGTGAGTGAGTGAGAGTCAGTGAATGGGTGAGATTGAGAGTGAATGAGATAGTGTGAGTGAATAAGATTGTGAGTGGGAGTGAGAATGAGTGAGAGTGTGGGTGTGTGAGTGTGAGTGGGTGAGTGAGAGTGAGTGAGAATGAGTGAGTGAAGAGCAGGTGAGTAGTAGTGAGAGTGTGAATGAGTGAAAAATGTGAGAGTGAGTTAGAGAGTGAGTAACTGAGAGTGTGAGAGCGAGTGTGCATGAGAGTGAGACAATGAGTGAGTGGGAGTGAGTGAGTGTGAGTGGGTGTGAGTGAGAGTAAGTGCCAGTGTGGGTGAGTGAGTGTGAGTGGGTGAGTGAGAGTGAGTGGGTGAGTGAAGAGGGAGAGAGTGGGTGAGTGAAGAGTGAGCATGTGGATCAGAGTGAGTGAGAGGGTAAGTGTGAGTGAGTCAGTCAGTGAAGAATGAGTGAGAAATGAGTGGGTGCGTGTGTGGGCGAGTGAAGAGTGAGAGAGAGTGGGTGAGAGAGTGGGCGAGTGAGAGTGAATGAGTGTGAGAATGTGTGTGTGTGAGTGTGATTGAGAGTGAATGAGAGTGAGTGAGAGTGAGTGGTTGAATGTGTGAGACTGAGTGAATGAAGTGGGTGAGTGCATGAGCGTGAGTGAGAGTGAGTGATGGGTGAGTGAGAGTGAGTGATGGGTGAGTGAGAGTGAGTGGGTGAATGAGAGTGGGTGTGAGAGTGAGTGACTGTCAGTGGGTGTGAGAGTTAGTGGGTGATTAAGAGTGAGAGGGTAAGTGAGTGTGAGTGAGTGGGTGAGTGTGACAGTGAGTAAATTATGAGTGAGCGTGTGAGTGAGTGAATGAAGAATGTGAGTGTGAGTGAGTGAGTGAGTGAGAGTGAGTGGGTGAGTGAAGAGGGAGAGAGTGGGTGAGTGAAGAGTGAGTGGGTGAGTGAAGAGTGAGCATGTGGATGAGAGTGAGTGAGAGGGTAAGTGTGAGTGAGTGAGTCAGTCAGTGAAGAATGAGTGAGAAATGAGTGGGTGCGTGTGTGGGCGAGTGAAGAGTGAGAGAGAGTGGGTGAGAGAGTGGGCGAGTGAGAGTGAATGAGTGTGAGAATGTGTGTGTGTGTGTGATTGAGAGTGAGTGAGAGTGAGTGGTTGAATGTGTGAGACTGAGTGAATGAAGTGGGTGAGTGCATGAGCGTGAGTGAGAGTGAGTGATGGGTGAGTCAGAGTGAGTGATGGGTGAGTGAGAGTGAGTGGGTGAATGAGAGTGGGTGTGAGAGTGAGTGACTGTAAGTGGGTGTGAGAGTTAGTGGGTGATTAAGAGTGAGAGGGTAAATGAGTGTGAGTGAGTGGGTGAGTGTGACAGTGAGTAAATTATGAGTGAGCGTGTGAGTGAGTGAATGAAGAATGTGAGTGTGATTGAGTGAGTGAGTGAGAGTGTGGGTGAATGACAGTGAGAGTGAGTGAGTGTGCATGATAGTGAGACAGTGAGTGATTGGGTGAGTGAGTGGGTGAGTGTGAGTGAATGAGTAAAGTGTGAGTGAATGAATGAGAGTGAGTGAGTGAGTGTGACTGGGTGAGTGAAGAGTGAGCAGGTGAGTGAGAGTGAGAGCGAGTGAGTGGGTGAAGGGTGAGTGAGAGAGTGAGTGGGTGAGAGTGTGTAAGAGTGAGTGAGGGAGAGTGAGAGTGTGGCTGAGTGAATGAGTGAGAGTGAGTGATAGTGGGTAAGTGAGAGAGTGGGAGTCAGTGAATGGGTGAGATTGAGTGAATGAGAGTGACTAAGTGAGAGTGAGAGTGAGTGAGAGAATGCGGGTGAGTGAGTGTGAGTGGGTGAGTGAGAGTGTGAGCGAAGAGCGAGTGAATGGTAGTGAGAGAGTGAGTGAAGAGTGAGTGAGAGTGTGGGTGAATGAGAGTGTAAGACAGTGTGTATGAGAGTGAGACAATGAGTGAGTGAGTGAGTGAGTGAGTGGGTGTCAGTGAGTGGGTGAGTGAGTGAGGTAGAGTGAGAGGGTGAGAGTGAGTAAGAGTGTGAGAATGAGTGAGAGTGTGGCTGCGTGAGTGAGTGAGAGTGGGTGTGAGAGGGAGAATCAGTGAATGACTGAGATTGAGTGAGAGTGAATGAGATAGTGAGTAAGTGAATAAGAGTAAGTGAGTGGCAGTGAGTGAGCGTGAGTGAGTGGGTGAGTGCGAGTGTGTGTTAGTGAGTAAAGAGTGAGTGAATGAATGAGAGTGAGTAAGTGTAAGTGGGTGAGTGACTGAGAGTGAGTGGGCGAGTGAAGAGAGAGTGAGTGAGAGAGTGAGGGTGAGTGAGTGAGTGTGTGGGTGGGTTAGTGTGTGGGTGAGTGAAGAGTGAGTGGGTGAGTGAAGAGTAAGTGGGTGAGTGACAGGGTGAGTGAATGATAGTGAGAAAGTGATGAGAGTGGGTGAGTGAGATAAGAGAGTGGATGAGTGAGTGAGAGAGTGGGTGGGTGTGAATGAGTGAGAGTGAGTGAGTGGGTGAGAGTCAGTGAATGGGTGAGATTGAGAGTGAATGAGATGGTGTGAGTTAATAAGATTGTGAGTGGGAGTGAGAATGAGTGAGAGTGTGGGTGTGTGAGAGTGAGTGAGAATGAGAATGAGTGAGTGAATAGCAGGTGAGTTGTAGTGAGAGAGTGTGAATGAGTGAAGAATGTGAGTGAGTGAGAGAGTGAGTAACTGAGAGTGTGAGAGCGAGTGTGCATGAGAGTGAGACAGTGAGTGGGAGTGAGTGAGTGTGAGTGGGTGAGTGAGAGTAAGTGCCAGTGTGGGTGAGTGAGTGTGAGTGGGTGAGTGAGAGTGAGTGGGTGAGTGGAGAGGGAGAGAGTGGGTGAGTGAAGAGTGAGTGGGTGAGTGAAGAGTGAGCATGTGGATGAGAGTGAGTGAGAGGGTAAGTGTGAGTGAGTCAGTCAGTGAAGAATGAGTGATAAATGAGTGGGTGAGTGTGTGGGCGAGTGAAGAGTGAGAGAGAGTGGGCGAGTGAGAGTGAATGAGTGTGAGAATGTGTGTGTGTGAGTGAGTGAGAGTGAATGAGAGAGTGAGTGAGAGTGAGTGGTTGAATGTGTGAGACTGAGTGAATGAAGAGTGAGTGCATGAGCGTGAGTGAGAGAGTGTAAGTGAGAGTGAGTGATAGGTGAGTGAGAGTGAGTGGGTGAATGAGAGTGGGTGTGAGAGTGAGTGACTGTAAGTGGGTGTGAGAGTTAGTGGGTGATTAAGAGTGAGAGGGTAAGTGAGTGTGAGTGAGTGGGTGAGTGTGACAGTGAGTAAATTATGAGTGAGCGTGTGAGTGAGTGAATGAAGAATGTGAGTGAGTGAGTGAGAGTGAGTAGGTGAATGACAGTGAGAGTGAGTGAGTGTGCATGATAGTGAGACAGTGAGTGATTGGGTGAGTGAGTGGGTGAGTTTGAGTGAATGAGTAAAGAGTGAGTGAATGAATGAGAGTGAGTGTGACTGGGTGAGTGCAGAGTGAGCAGGTGAGTGAGTGAGTGGGTGAAGAGTGAGTGGGTGAGTGAGAGAGAGAGAGTGGGTGAGAGTGTGTAAGAGTGAGTGAGGGAGAGTGAGAGTGTGGCTGAGTGAATGAGTGAGAGTGAGTGATAGTGGGTAAGTGAGAGAGTGGGAGTCAGTGAATGGGTGAGATTGAGTGAGAGTGAATGAGATAGTGACTAAGTGAGAGTGAGAGTGAGTGAGAGTGTGGGTGAGTGAGTGTGAGTGGGTGAGTGAGAGTGAGTGAGAATGAGTGAGTGAAGAGCGAGTGAATGGTAGTGAGAGAGTGAGTGAAGAGTGAGTGAGAGAGTGGGTGAATGAGAGTGTAAGACAGTGTGTATGAGAGTGAGACAATGAGTGAGTGAGTGAGTGGGTGTCAGTGAGTGGGTGAGTGAGTGAGGTAGAGTGAGAGGGTGAGTGTGGCTGCGTGAGTGAGTGAGAGTGGGTGTGAGAGGGAGAATCAGTGAATGACTGAGATTGAGTGAGAGTGAATAAGATAGTGAGTAAGTGAATAAGAGTAAGTGAGTGGCAGTGAGTGAGCGTGAGTGAGTGCAAGTGTGTGTTAGTGAGTAAAGAGTGAGTGAATGAAAGAGAGTGAGTAAGTGTAAGTGGGTGAGTGACTGAGAGTGAGTGGGCGAGTGAAGAGAGAGTGAGTGAGAGAGTGAGGGTGAGTGAGAGTGTGTGGGTGAGTGAAGTGAGTGGGTGAGTGAAGAGTGAGTGGGTGAGTGACAGGGTGAGTGAATGATAGTGAGACAGTGATGAGAGTGGGTGAGATAATGAGAGTGGATGAGTGAGTGAGAGAGTGGGTGGGTGAGTGAATGAGTGAGAGTGAGTGAGTGGGAGTGGGTGAGTGAGTGAGAGTCAGTGAATGGGTGAGATTGAGAGTGAATGAGATAGTGTGAGTTAATAAGATTGTGAGTGGGAGTGAGAATGAGTGAGAGTGTGGGTGTGTGAGTGAGAGTGAGTGAAGAGCAGGTGAGTAGTAGTGAGAGAGTGTGAATCTGTGAAGAATGTGAGAGTGAGTGAGAGTGAGTAACTGAGAGTGTGAGAGCGAGTGTGCATGAGAGTGAGACAATGAGTGAGTGGGAGTGAGTGTGAGTGGGTGTGAGTGAGAGTAAGTGCCAGTGTGGGTGAGTGAGTGTGAGTGGGTGAGTGAGAGTGAGTGGGTGAGTGAAGAGGGAGAGAGTGGGTGAGTGAAGAGTGAGTGGGTGAGTGAAGAGTAAGCATGTGGATGAGAGTGAGTGAGAGGGTAAGTGTGAGTGAGTCAGTCAGTGAAGAATGAGTGATAAATGAGTGGGTGAGTGTGTGGGCGAGTGAAGAGTGAGAGAGTGGGTGGGAGAGTGGGCGAGTGATAGTAAATGAGTGTGAGAATGTGTGTGTGTGAGTGAGAGTGAATGAGAGAGTGAGTGAGAGTGAGTGGTTGAATGTGTGAGACTGAGTGAATGAAGAGTGAGTGAGTGCATGAGCGTGAGTGAGAGAGTGTAAGTGAGAGTGAGTGATAGGTGAGTGAGAGTGAGTGGGTGAATGAGAGTGAGTGATAGGTGAGTGAGAGTGAGTGGGTGAATGAGAGTGGGTGTGAGAGTGAGTGACTGTAAGTGCGTGTCAGTTAGTGGGTGATTAAGAGTGAGAGGGTAAGTGAGTGTGAGTGAGTGGGTGAGTGTGACAGTGAGTAAATTATGAGTGAGCGTGTGAGTGAGTGAATGAAGAATGTGAGTGAGTGGGTGAGTGGGAGTGAGTGGGTGAATGACAGTGAGAGTGAGTGAGTGCATGATAGTGAGACAGTGAGTGATTGGGTGAGTGAGTGGGTGAGTGTGAGTGAATGAGTAAAGAGTGAGTGAATGAATGAAAGTGAGTGAGTGTGACTGGGTGAGTGAAGAGTGAGCAGGTGAGTGAGAGTGAGTGCGAGTGAGAGCGAGCGAGTGGGTGAAGAGTGAGTGGGTGAGTGAGAGAGAGTGAGTGGGTGAGAGTGTGTAAGAGTGAGTGAGGGAGAGTGAGAGTGTGGCTGAGTGAATGAGTGAGAGTGAGTGATATGGGTAAGTGAGAGAGTGGGAGTCAGTGAATGGGTGAGATTGAGTGAGAGTGAATGAGAGTGACTAAGTGAGAGTGAGAGTGAGTGAGAGTGTGGGTGAGTGAGTGTGAGTGGGTGAGTGAGAATGAGTGAGTGAAGAGCGAGTGAATGGTAGTGAGAGAATGAGTGAGATAATGAGAGTGGATGAGTAAGAGTGGGTGGGTGAGTGAATGAGTGAGAGTGAGTGAGTGGGAGTGGGTGTGAGTGAGTGAGAGTCAGTGAATGGGTTAGATTGAGTGAATGAGATAGTGTGAGTGAATAAGATTGTGAGTGGGAGTGAGAATGAGTGAGAGTGTGGGTGAGTGAGTGTGAGTGGGTGAGTGAGAGTGAGAATGAGTGAGTGAAGAGCAGGTGAGTAGTAGTGAGAGTGTGAATGAGTGAAGAATGTGAGAGTGAGTGAGAGAGTGAGTAAATGAGTGTGAGAGCGAGTGCATGAGAGTGAGACAATGAGTGAGTGTGAGTGAGTGAGTGACAGTGTGGGTGAGTGAGTGTGAGTGGGTGAGTGACAGTGAGTGGGTCGGTGAAGAGGGAGAGAGTGGGTGAGTGAGAGTGAAAATGAGTGGGTGCCATGAGAGTGAGAGACAGTGAGTGAGTGGGAGTGACTGAGATTGTGAGTGAGTTGATGAGTGCGAGTGAGTGAGAATGAGTGATAGTGGGTGAGAGTGAGTGATTGTGGGTGAGTGAGAGCTAGCGAATGGGTGAGACAGTTTGAGTAAGTGATTAGTATTTAAGTAGGTGAGTGAGTGTGAGAGTGGGTGTGAAAGTGAGGTGAATGAGAGTGGGTAAGTGTATGTGAGTGTGAGTGGGTGTGTGTGACTGAGTGTGAGAAGAGTGATTGTGAGTGAGTGTAAGTGTGTGCGTGATTGAAACTGAGTGAGAGGGTGAGTGAAGAGTGTGAGTGAGAGTGAGTGCGTGTGGGTGAGTAAGAGTGTAAGTGAGAGTGAATGAGTGTGTGTGTCAGGGAGAGAGAGAGTGAATGCGTGGGAGAGTGAAGAGTGAGTGAGTGTGAGTGGGAGTGAGTGTGTAAGAGATTGTGAATAAGTGAAAAGTGAGTAAGTCGGTAAGTGAGAGTGGGGGTGAGAGTGTGATTGCGGCAGTGAGTGAAGAGTGGTTGTGAGTGGGTCAGTGAAGAGTGAATAGGTAAGAGTGAGTGAGAGTAAGAGAGAGTGTGATGAGAGAGTGTGAGTGAGGGTGAGTGAAAAGTGAGTGAGGAGTGATTGACAGCAAGTGAGAGTGTGAGTGTGAGTGGGTGAGAGTGAGTGAGAATGAGTGACAGTGTGGGTGAGTCAGTGTGGGTGAGTGAGTGAGGAGTGAGTGGGTCAGTGAGTGAGATGAGTGGGTGAGTTAAGAGTGAGCATGTGAGTGAGAGCGAGTGAGTGTGTGAGTGAGTGAGTCAGTGAAGAATGGGTGAGAGAGTGAGTGGGTGAGTGTATGGGCGAGTGAAGAGTGAGAGAGAGTGGGTAAGGCAGTGATTGAGTGAGAGTGAGTGAGGGTGTGTAAGAATGCGTGTGTGTGAGTGAATGTGAGAGTGAGTGAGAGTGAGTGGGTGAGTGAGAGTGAGTGTGGTTGACTGAGTGAGTGAGTGTGTGAGCGTGAGAGAATGTGAGTAAATGAGTGTGTGAATGGGTAAGTGAGAGTGAGTGGGTGAATGAGAGTGGGTGTGAGACTGAGTGACTGTAAGTGGGTGAGAGTTAGTGGGTGTGAGTGAGTGTGAGTGGGTGAGTGTGAGTGAGTAAATTATGAGTGAGCGTGTGAGTGAGTGAGTGAAGTGCGAGTGAGTGGTAGTGAGAGAGTGTAAGTGAGTGGGTGAATGACAGTGTGAGAGTGAGTGAGTGTGCATGATAGTGAGACAGTGGGTGAATGGGTGAAAGTGAGTGGGTGGGTGAGTGTGAGTGAGTGAGTAAAGAATGAGTGAGATAGTGAGAGTGAGTGAGTGGGTTAGTGTGTGGGTGAGTGAAGAGTGAGTGGGCGAGTGAAGAGTGAGTGGTTGAGTGAGTGAGAAAATAATAGTGAGACTGTGAGTGAGTGGGTGAGAGTGAGTGAGAGTGGGTGAGTGAGTGAGTGAGTAGGAGTGGGTGAGTGAGAAAGTGAGAGTCAGTGAATGGGTGAGATTGAGAATGAGATAGTGAGTGAGTCAATAAGATTGAGTGATTGGGAGTGAGTGAGTGTGAGAATGTGTGAGTGAAGAGCGAGTGAGTGGTATTGAGAGAGCGTAAGTGAGTGAAGAGTGTGAGAGAGTGAGTGAGAGAATGAATGAATGAAAGTGTGAGAGTGAGTGTGCATGAGAGTGAGACAATGAGTGAGTGAGTGAGTGAGTGGGTATGAGTGAGAGTGAGTGACAGTGTGGGTGAGCGAGTGTGAGTGGGTGAGTGAGAGTGAGTGAAGAGTGAGCATGTGAGTGAGAGTGAGTGAGTGTGAGTGAGTGAGTGAGTCAGTGAAGAATGAGTGAGAGAGTGAGTGGGTGAGTGTGTGGGCGAGTGAAGAGAGAAAGTGGGTGAAAGAGTGGGTGAGTGAGAGTGAGTGCGAGTTGGTGCTAGTGGGTAGAATGAGTGAAAGAATGAGAGTGAGTGAGTGTGTGTGGGTGAGTGACTGAGAGTGAGTGGGCGAGTGAAGAGTGAGTGAGAGAGTGAGGGTGAGTGAGTGGGTTAGTGTATGGGCGAGTGTAGAATGAGAGTGGGTGAGTGAGACTGAGTGAATGATAGTGAGACAGTGAGTGAGTGGGTGAGAGAGAGAGTATGGGTGAGTGAGTGAGAGTGAGTGGGAGTGGGTGAGTGAGTGGGATTGGGTGAGTGAGTGTGAGTGTGTGAGTGAGAGTGAATGAGTAAGTGAAGAGCGAGTGAGTGGTAGTGAGAGAGCGTGAGTGAGTGAAGAGTGTGAGAGTGAGTGAATGAGAGTGTGAGAGTGAGTGTTTGAGTGAGACAATGAGGGAGTGAGTGAGTGTGAGTGGGTGTGAGTGAGAGTGAGTGACAGTGTGGGTGAGTGAGTGTGAGTGGGTGAGTGAGAGTGAGTGAGTGAGTGAAGAGTGAGTATGTGAGTGAGTGAGTATGAGTGAGAAAGTGAGTGTGTGGGCGAGTGAAGAGTGGGTGAGTGAGAGTGAGTGAGAGTGGGTGAGTGTGAGAATACGTGTGTGTGTGTGTGAGAGTGAGTGAGAATGAATGAGAGAGTGAGTATTTTATTTAGCGAATGCAAAGTCCTTTAGCCAAGCAGTTGCCTCTTGATCTGCTGTATGAAGGGTGACGTCCTCCTTTGAGTCTTTGCTGAGGGCATGCTTCAATGATGTGTTGCATTGTTTGCTGCTCTCCACAAGCACCCGTGGGGTTGGGCTGCTGCCCCATTTGTGAAGGCTGGCCAAGCAGGGGCCATGTCCAGTCCTGAATCTATTCGTAGCAAAGAAGATCAAAGCCATTGATGGTGTAACGGCCCGCTTCCTCTGTGCCAACGTGAGTCTCTTAGAGACAGATGACGTCAATGGAGTGTTGGTGGGCGAGGACTTTGATGAGGCGTCGCTAGGCTGCAGAGAGGCCTTCAACATTCAGTTGTAGTATTCGGAGAGCAGGTCCAACTGCTAGGTGCTCTTGAGGCTGGTCGTTGTTGCTGCTTTCGGCTTTGGGATAATGACTAGGATTCTTTGACTTGGCTCTCAGGCGTCGTCTTGTAGAATTTAGTCTGCTGGAAGGATCATTGGCTTCCCCAGGCGAGCCTGGGTACTGACGGGGGGCGCAACGAGAACGCTGATCCATTGCCTGAGTGAGTGAGAGTGGGTGACTGCGTGAGAGTGAGTGACAGTGTGGTTGAATGGGTGCGAGTGAGTGAGTGAAGAGTGAGTGAGTGTGTGAGCGTGAGTGAGAGAGTGTGAGTTAGTGAGAATGAGTGAATGGGTGAGTGAGAGTGGGTGTGAGAGTGAGTGACTGTAAGTAGGTGAGTGAGAGTTAGTGGGTGAGTAAGAGTGAGATGGTGAGTGAGTGTTAGTGTGAGTGGGTGAGTGTGACAGTGAATAAGTTAAGAGTGAGCGTGTGAGTGAGTGATAGTGAGTGAAGAGCGAGTGAGTGGCAGTGAGAGTGTGAGTGGGTGAGTGACTGAGAGTGAGTGGGTGTGAAGACTGGGTGAGTGAGTGAGTGGGTGAGTGACTGAATGGGTAAGTGACTGAGAGTGAGTGGGTGTGAAGAGTGAGTGAGTGAGTGAGTGTGAGTGGGTTAGTGTGTGGGTGAGTGAAGAGTGAGTGGGTGGGTGAGTGAAGAGTGAGAGTGGGTGTGAGAGAATGTGAATGATGGTGAGACAGTGAGAGAGAGTGAGTGAGATGACTGAGTGGGTGGGTGAGTGAGTGAGTGAGTGAGTGAGTGTGGGTGAGTGAGTGTCAGTGAATGAGTGAGATTGAGAGTGAATGAGATAGTGAGTGTCAATAAGATTGAGTGGGAGTGAGTGAGAGTGTGGGCGAGTGAGTGTGAGTGGGTGAGTGAGTGCGTGTGAGAATGAGTGAGTGAAGAGCGAGTAAGTGGCAGTGAGAGTGTGAGTGAGTGAAGAGTGTGAGTGAGTGAGAGGGCGGGTGAATGAGTGTGAGAGAGTGAGTGCATATGAGTGAGTCAATGAGAGAGTGGGAGTGAGTGAGTGTGAGTGGGTGAGTGTTAGTGGTTAGTGAGTAAAGAGTGAGTGAATAAATGAGAGTGAGTGAGTGGGTGTGTGACTGAGAGCGAGTGGGTGAGTGAAGAGTGAGTGAGTGAGTGAGTGTGTGCGTGTGAGTGAGTCGGTTAGTGTGTGGGTGAGTGAAGAGTGAGAGTGGGTGAGCGAGGGTGAGTGTGAGAGTGAGACAGTGAGTAAGAGTGGGCGAGTGAGAGAATGAGTGAGTGGGTGAGAGTGAGTGAGAGTGTGGGTGAATGATTGAGAGTGAGTGTGAGAGTGGGTGAGTGAGTGAGAGTGTGGGAGAGTGAGTGAGAGTGAATTAATGATAGTGGGTGAGTGAGTGAGAGTAAGTGAATGGGTGAGATTGAGTGAGATTCAATGAGAGTGAGTGTGTGAATAAGATTGAGTGGGAGAGGGAGATTGAGTGAGAGTGTGGGTGAGTTAGTGTGAGTGGGTGAGTGAGAGTGAGTGAAGAGTGTGAGTGAGTGAGATTGAGTGACTATGAGTGGGTGGGTGATAGTGAGAGCGAGTAAAAGTGAGTGAAGAGCAAGTGAGTGGTAGTGAGAGAGTGTGTGAGTGAGAGAGTGAGTGAAGAGTGTGTGAGAGAGTGTGATGGTGAGTGAGAGAGTGGGTGAATGACAGTGAGTGTGGGTGTGCATGAGTGAGACAATGAGGGAGTGGGAGTGAGTGAGCGTGAGTGAGTAAAGAGTAAGTGAATGAATGAGAGTGAGTGAGTGTGCTGGGTGAGTGACTGAGAGTGAGTGAGTGAGTGGGTCAGTGTGTGGGTGAGTGATGATTACGAGTGGGTGAATGAGACTGAGTGAAGAGTGAGTGTATGATAGTGTGACAGTGAGTAAGAGTGGACGAGTGAGAGAATGAGTGAGTGACTGAGTGGGTGAAAATGAGTGTGAGGGTGAGTGGGTGAGTGAGAGTGAGTGAGTGAGAGTGGGTGAGAGAGAGTGAGAGTCAGTGAATGGGTGAGATTGAGTGAGAGTGAATGAGATAGTGAGTGAGTGGATAACAGTGAGTGAGTGGGTGAGTGAGTGAGTGTAGGTGAGTAAGTGTAAGTGGGTGAGTGAGAGTGCATGAGAGCGTGGGTGAGTGAGAGTGAAGTGAGTGAGTGAGAGAGTGAGAGTGAGTGACTATGTGGGTGAGTTAGAAAGTGAGTGAAGAGCAAGTGTGGGTGAGAGCGTGGGTGAGTGAGAGTGGGTAAGAGTGGGTATGAGTTAGTGAGAGTGAGAGCGAGTGGGTGTGTGAGATTGGGTGTGAGACTGAATGAGTGTGAGTGGGTTAGAGAGTGTGTGTAGGTGAGTGAGTGACTTGGAATGAGTGAGTGAAGAGTGAGTTAGAGTGAGTAGGCTGCGTGAAGTGAGTGCGAGTGACTTCGTGAGAGTGAGTGGGTGAGTAATATAGAGTGAAGAGTGTGTGAGAGTGAGTGGGTGAGTGTGCAAGTGTGAGTGGGTGTGACAGAGTAAGTTAAGAGTGTGAGAGAGAGTGACTGTGAGAGAGTGAGTAAGTGTGAGAGTGAGTGAGTGAAGAGTGTGAGTGAGTGAGTGAGGAGTGTGAGTGAGAGTGAATAAGTGTGAGGGAGTGAGAGAGAGTGAGTGAAGAGTGTGAGTGAGTGAATGAATTAGAGCGAGCAAGTGAGAGGGAGTTAGAGTGAGTGGTTGAGCAAGAGTGTAAGTGAAAATGAGTGAGTGTGTGCGAGTGAGAGAAACAGTGATTGGGTGAGAGTGAGAGTGGGAATGACAGTGAGTGAGTGTGAATGAGTGAGCGAGTGAGAGTGAGTGCAAGAGTGAGCGAGAGTGAGTGGGTGAGTGAGTGTGTGGGTGAGTGAAGAGTGAGGGTGAGTGAGAGACTGTGCGTGAGTGAGAAGTGGGTGAGTGAGAGGTACCCGGACATGGTGTCGAATTGACGAGATGCCGAAGCAAAGAAGTGGAAGCCAAATAACCGAACGGAAACAATGCCGAAATGCCAAATAACGGAAAGGGCGCAAGGTCGAAAAGCCAAATAACCGAATGGACACGTGAATGAAAAGCCAAATAACCGAAAGGGCGAGACGCCTAAAAGCCAACTAACCGATCGGAAACGACGACGAAAAGCCAAATAACGGACATGATGTCACCGGCGGCTGGGACTTATCAGCGATTGGTCCAGAACCCCGCGTCCATCACACCACTGGCCGGGGGAGACGAAAGGGTGGGGATCATTTTTAATTTTTTGTCGCTGCCTTTGGTCTTTCCTAAATATAAACTAAAACCCCATGTGATTGGAACTTTGTTTCTTTAACAAAATAATAATCCAAATTGGTTCCATTGATATTTGCACCAACTGTAACAATTATATTTTGACTACAATACATTTACATACACTATCGTGCATCTTGAAGGCCACTGGTTCTTTTGGGTGTGAATCGAGATGAAAATTATGACAGATTTTTGAAGAATATCTTAGCTCGCTGAGTCAGCTCACTGATATGAGTAAGTGTGAATCGGCGTGAGTTAGTGTCAGCGTGCACGCCCGAGAGATGGGAAGTGTCCACGCTGCGCTGCCTTGTGTTTTTATTTCCAGTAAGCAGATTTCTTCGAGCCTCCGTTGACCCCCAGCTGAGGCGGTGGGCGGCTGTGGCCGGACAGCACTGACCCGGAGAAGAGAGTGCGGGCTGTCCCAAAGGTTGAGCTCCTTCGGCCGCTTACACAACGGGACAAGCAGTATCTCTGGAGAGAAGAAATGGGTGACGTTTCAGGTCAAGACCCATCAAACTTAACTGAAGTCTCGTCAGTGAGAGTACTTGTGATTGTCTGAAGAAGGGTCTCTACCCGAAAAGTCACCCATTCCTTCTATCCAGAGATGATGTCTGTCCCGCTGAGTTACTCCAGCATTTTGTGTCTAGGGGCTTGAGGGGGACACTGGGTACTCTGTACCCGAGCACCAAGGTGTAAGTGGCCGAAGGAGCGCATCCTTCGTGACAGCCCTCACTCTCTTCCCGGAGTCAGCGCTGTCTGGCCACGGCCGAGCTCCACCTCAGCTGGAGGTCCACGGAAGTTCGAAGAATTCTGCTTACTGGGAATAAAGGCCCAAGGCAGCGTAGCGCGGACACTTCCCATCTCTCGGGCGTGCACGCTGACACTAACTCATGCCGATTCACACTTACTCATATCTCTGAACCGACTCAGCAAGCATTCTTGAAAAACAGTCGTATTTTTTTCGTCTGGTTTCTCGATTCACACCCAAAAGACCAGTGTCTTTCAAGATGCACGGTAGTGTATGTAAATGTATTGTGATGGTCAAAATATGATTGTTACAGTTGGTGTAAATATCTATGGAACCAAATTAGATTATTATTTTGTATAATCAAACGAAAGTTCCAATCACACGAGGTTTTATTTTATATTTAAGAAAGTCCAAACGCGGCGAAGGAAAATTAAAAAATGATCCCCACCCTCCCATCTCCCCTGGCCAGTGATGTGATGGACTCAGGAGTCTGGACCAATTGCTGACAAGTTCCACCCCCCCCCCCCCCCGGTGACGTCATGTTTGTTATTTGGTTTTTTGGCGATGCGGCCGTTTGGTGAGTTGGCTTTTAGATGTCCCGCCATTTCGGTTATTTGGCTTTTCGGCGATCCGCTCTTTCAGTGAGTTGGCTTTTGGTCATCGTTTATGTTCCGTTAGTCGGCTCTTAGGTGTCTCACCCTTTCGGTTATTTGGCTTTTCGGCCTCGCGTCCGTTCGTTTTTTTAACTTTTTGGCCTTGCGCTCTTTTGGTTATATGGCTTTACGCCTTGTTTCTGGTCGTTTATTTAGCTTCCACTTCTTTGCTTCGGCATCTCATTCTTCAATGCCACGTCTGCACAAGGAGTGACAGTGAATGGGTGAGTGAGAGTGAGTGGGTGAGTGAGAGTGAGTGTGAATGAGAGTGAGTGTGAGTTGAGAGTGTGGGTGAGTGTGAGTGAGTGTGTGTGTAAGTGAGTGAGAGTGAGTGGGTGAGTGAGAGTGAATGAAGAGTGTGTGAGAGAGAGGAGTGAGTGTGAGTAGGTAAGTGAGTGAGGGAGAGTGAGTGAGTGTGAATGGGTAAGTGAAGTGTGGGTGAGTGAGAGTGCGGCTCTTTCTTTGTGTCTTTCTTTGTGGCTCTTCGGGCGTGTCTGTGGCCGTGTCTGCAGGCGTGTCGGATGCCATCATGGCAGGCGTGTTTGCGGCGTGTCGTGGGCCATGTTGGCGAGCGTGTCATTGGCCATGTTGGTGGCCGTGTTGGTGGCCGTGTCAGCGGCAGTATTGTTGGCCGTGTCGTCAGCCGTGTCGGCGGTCTTGTCGGTGGATGTGTCGTTGGCCGTGTTGTTGACTGTATTTGCGGCCGTCTCGGAGGGTGTGTTGTGGGCCATGTCGTCGGCCATGTCGGTGGGTGTGTCGTCGGCTATGTCGGTAGCTGTGTCGTCGGCCATGTTGGTGGGTGTGTCGTTGGCCATGTTGGTGGCCGTGTTGTCGGCCATGTTGGTGGCTTTGTCGTCGGCCATGTTGGTGGCTGTGTCGTCGGCTGTGTTGGTAGCCGTGTTGGTGGCCATGTTGGTGGCCGTGTTGTCGGCCATGTTGGTGGCTTTGTCGTCGGCCATGTTGGTGGCTGTGTCGTCGGCTGTGTTGGTAGCCGTGTTGGTGGCCATGTTGGTGGCCGTGTTGTCGGCCATGTTGGTGGCTTTGTCGTCGGCCATGTTGGTGGCTGTGTCGTCGGCTGTGTTGGTAGCCGTGTTGGTGGCCATGTTGGTGGCCGTGTTGTCGGCCATGTTGGTGGCTTTGTCGTCGGCCATGTTGGTGGCTGTGTCGTCGGCTGTGTTGGTAGCCATGTTGGTGGCCATGTTGGTGGATGTGTCATCGGCCATGTTGGTGGCTTTGTCGTCGGCCATGTTGGTGGCCGTGTCGTCGGCTGTGTTGGTAGCCATGTTGGTGGCCATGTTGGTTGCCATGTTGGTGGATGTGTCATCGGCCATGTTGGTGGCCGTGTCGTCAACCATGTTGGTGGCCATATCGTTGCCTGTGTCGGCGGATGTGTCTTCAGCTGTGTCGGCGGACGTGTCATCGGCAATGTCAGCGGGCATGTTGGTGGCCGTGTCATCAGCTATGTCGTCGGCCATGACATCTGCCGTGTCGGCGCGTGTGTCCGTGGCCGTGTCGGCGGGCATGTCAGCGGGCATGTTGGTGGCCTTGTCGGCGGGCATGTCAGAGTTGGTGGCCTTGTCGGCGGGCGTGTCGGTTGGCGTTGTGCAGCTGGCTTTGATGTTGTGGTTGGATGAACAAAAGCTGATGGAGTCCCTGCTCTCCACAGAGCTGCTGCTGGGCGGGGACTTGGGCTGCTCACTGTTCTTGGGAGTGCTGTTCCTGATTACCTCCGACCCTAGAAAGAGCCTGCAAGTAGGGAGCACAATCCATCAGCACACATATCTGCAGAAGCCATGCGGTCACAGAGAGAACATGCCAACTCCACACACACACACACAGCCGGAGGAGAAGGCACACGGTCACAGGGAGAATGTGCAAACTCCACACACACAGGCAGCACTCAAGGTCAGCATCAAACACATTCCTAGACTCGGCAAGGCCAGCAGCATAATCATGGATGAGTCAAATCCTGGCCACTCTCTCTTTACCCTCTCCCATCAGGCAAAAGGTGTAGAAGTGTGAAAAAGCACAGATTCAGGGACAGTTTCTTCCCAGCTGTTATCAGGCAACTGAACAATCCTACCCGAACCAGAGAGCAGTGCTGAACTACTATCTACCTCATTGATGGCCCTTGATCTATCCTTGATTGGATTTTACTGGGTTTATCTTGCACTAAACATTATTCCCCTGTCATGCATCTGTACACAGTAAATGACTCGATTGTAATCATATATTGTCTTTTGGTTGACTGGATAGCATGCAACAAAAAGCTTTTCATTGTATCGTGGTACATGTGACAATAAACTGACCCAGGCCTCTGGCGCTGTGAGGCAGCAGCTTTAATGTTAATTGGCTTCTTCGAATTTTCCCTCAGTATATAGAATAACATACAACTAGCATGAGGGTGATCGTTGGTCAGCATGGACTCGGTGGGCCGAAGGGCCTCTTTCCACGCTGTATCTCTAAAACTAAACTAAGGAGGAGTCAGCACGTGTGGGCTAGACAAAAGTGCTCGAGAAACTCAGAGGGATGCAGCAGCATCTATGGAGCGGAGGAAATAGGCAACGTTTTGGGCCGAAACCCTTCTTCAGACTGATGTAGGGTGGGGGAGGGGGGGGGGGGGGGTAGTAGAAAGAAAAGGAGGAGCCAGAGGGCTGAGGGAAAGCTGAGAAATGGAGAAGAGGAGGAGACAGCAAGGGCTACTGGAAATTGGAGAAGTCAATGTTTATGCCGCTAGGGTGTAAACTGTCCAAGCAGAATATGAGATGCTGCTCCCCCAATTACCGGTGGTGCTCACTCTGGCCATGGAGGAGGCCTAGGACAGAAAGGTCGGATTTGGAATGGGAGGGGGAGTTGAAGTGCTGAGCCACAGGGAGATCAGGTTGGTTAATGCGAACCGAGCTGAGGTGTTCGGCAAAACGATCGCCAAGCCTACGCTTGGTCTCACCGATGTAGATCAGCTGACATCTAGAACAGCGGATGCAATAGATGAGGTTGGAGGGGATGCAGGTGAACCTCTGTCACACCTGCAATGACTGCTTGGGTCCTTGAATGGAGTCGAGGGGGAGTAAAGCAACAAGTGTAGCATCTCTTGCGGTTGCAAGGGAAAGTGCCCGGTGAGGGGGTGGTGAGGTAGGGAAGGGAAGAATTGACCAGAGAGTTACGGAGGGAGCGGTCTTTGTCTACAGCAATTTTGTCTACCTTCGATTTTCCAGCATCTGCAGTTCCTTCTTAAACAGCATATGTGGGAAATGGGAGCTAATTGAGATGGATAAGGATGCCAGAAACAAATTATGGCAGAGTGAATAATGAACAGATGTTTAAAAACTGGAGTTCAAGGGATGGTATAAAACAGAGTTTGAGGGAAAGATGAATGGGGAAAAAAGGTATTGATTAATTTCTAAATGGGGTGAGAATCCAGAAATCAGAGGTGCAAAGGACGACAGATGGCACAATGGGCTAAGTGTTCGGCTGGCAACCGGAAGGTAGCCGGTTCGAATCCCGCTTGGAGTGCATACTGTCGTTGTGTCCTTGGGCAAGACACTTCACCCACCTTTGCCTGTGTGTGAATGTGTGTGAGTGATTGGTGGTGGTCGGAGGGGCCGTAGGCGCAGATTGGCAGCCACGCTTCCGTCAGTCTGCCCCAGGGCAGCTGTGGCTACAGAAGTAGCTTACCACCACCGAGTGTGACTGAGGAGTAAATGAATAATGCGATGTAAAGCGCCTTGAGTATTAGAAAGGCGCTATATAAATCCCATCCATTATTAAAGGAGGTTGGGAGTTCTGGTGCAGGATTCCCAAAAAGGTAATCTGCAAGACAAATCGGTGATAAAGAAGGCAAACGCAATGCTAGCATTTATTTCAAGAGGGCTAGAATACAAAAACAGGGATATAATGCTGAGGCTCTATCAGGCGCTGGTCAGGCCACATTTGGAGTATTGTGTGCAATTTGGGGCACCATATCTGAGGAAGGATATGCTGGCTATGGAGAGGGGTCCAGAGGAGGTTTACGAGAATGATCCCAGGAATGAGTGGGTTAACCTATGATGAGCGTTTATGATGGCAGTGGGCCTGTACTCGCTGGAGTTCATTGAAATGCACCAAATAGTGAAAGGTTTGGACAGTATGGATGTGGATAGGATGTTTCCACTCATGGGAGAGTCTCGTACAAGGGTTCCCAGCCTGGGGCAAATCTATTGATTCTGGATTTGTACATAATTTTTCTCATTGACTGCCTGTGTTTGGTTCTGGTTCTGTTCATCATTAGATGTTCATAAATAAGTGAAATAACATTGTGATGTGTGATTAATGTTGCCAGGGGTAAATGGGATGAAAAAGGTTGGCAACCCCTGGTCTAGGATCAAAGCCTCAGAATTAAAGGACATTCCTTTAAGAAGGAGATGAGGAGGAATGTCTTTAGGCAGAGGGTGGTGAATCTGTGGAATTCATTATCACAGGCGGCTGTGGAGGCCAAGTCATTGAATATTTTTAAGGTGGAAATAGATAGATTCTTGATTAGAACGAGTGTCAGGGGTTATTGGGAGAAGGCAGGAGAATGGTGTTGAGAGGGAAAGATAGATCAGCCATAATTGAATGGTGGGGTAGACTTGATGGGCCAAATGGCCTAATTCTGCTCCTGTAACTTATGAGCGAGGGGTCAACATATGATGGACAAGTAAATGGGATTGTGGTGATGTCCATGATACAGAGAGTATTGCTTGGCGTGGTGAAATGATGCACTGCCATTCCTTCTAAGCTTACTTTAGAGATACAGCATGGAAACAGGCCGTTTGGCCCACCAGCGATCACCCGTACACTAGGTCTACCCTACTCACTGGGGGCAATTTTCAGAATTAACCTACACATCTGCACATCTTTGGAATGAGGGAGGAAATTGGAGCACCCAGAGAAAACCCACACAGACACAGAGAGAACGTACAAAATCTAGTCCCACCTGCCTGCATTTGGCCCATATCCCTCTCAACCTTTCCTATTTCCAGACCTGTCAAAATGGTTTTTAAATCGAAGATAAGACACAAAATGCTGGAGCAACTCAGCGGGATGGGCAGCATCTCTGCAGAGAAGGAATGGGTGACATTTTGTGTCGAGACCCTTCTTCAGAGTGATGACATGGGAGTGGGCAGCACAGAGATAAAATGTAGTCAGAGACAGTGAGCCTAGTGAGGAAACTGGGAAGGGGGAGGGATGGTGAGAGAGGGAAAGCAAGGGCTACTTGAAGTTGGGGAAGTCAATGTTCATACCACTGGAGTGTAAGCTGCCCAAGCAAAATTTGAGGTGCTGTTCACAAGTTCATAAGTGATAGGAGCAGAATTAGGCCATTCAGCCCATCAAATCTACTCTGCCATTCCATCATGGCTGATCTATATTTCCCTCCTAACCCCGTTCTCCTGCCTTCTCACAATAACCCCTGACACCCGTACTAATCAAAAATCTATTTATCTCTGTCAGTCTGAAGAAGGGTCTTGACCCGAAACATGGCCTATTCCTTCTCTCCATAGATGCTGCTTCACCTCCGGAGTTCCTCCAGCCTTTTTGTCTACCTTTGATTTTTTTCCAGCATCTGCAGTTCTTTGTTAAACAAAAATCTATCTATCTCTGCTTTCGAAATATCCATTGACTTAGCCTCAACAGTCTTCTGTGGCAAAGAATTCCACACAATCACCACCCTCTGACTAGCAGCAATTGTGAAACCACGTGTGCAGACGTGGCACCGAAAGACGAGAAGCCGAAGCAAAGAAGGGGAAGCCAAATAACAGAATGGAAACGAAGCTGAAACGCCAAATAACCGAAAGGGTGGGACGCCTAAATGCAAATTAACCGAAAGGGCGGGATGCCTAATAGCCACCTACCCGAAAGGCGGCGTCGCCTACAGGCCAATGGACCAAATGCCGCTCAACAGAAAAGTCAAATAATAGATATGATGTTGCCGGGGGGGCGGGACTTTTCCGCGATTGGTCCAGACACCTGCGTCCATCACATCACTGTGGAGGGATGAACATTGTCCCACGCCTCCGCCCCACCTGTCCCACAGCCCGCGGGCTCTCTCTCCTCTCTCTCCCTTCTCTCTTTCTCTCCCATTTTCTGTCCCTCCCTCTCTCTCCCTTCTCTCACACCCCTTCTCTCTCTCTCTCTCTCTCTACCCCATTCTCTTCCTCCTCCTCTATCTCCCCCTTCTCTCTCTCCCTTCTCTCTCTCCCCTTCTCTCTTTCTCTCCCCTCTTCTCTCTCTCCGCATCTCTCTCCCCACTCTCTTTCCTCTCTCTCCCCCTTCACTCTCCCCTCATCTATCTCTCACCCCACTCTCTCCCTTCTCTGGCTCCCCTCTTTATCTCCCCTTTTCTCTCTCTCCCCCCCCCCCACACTCTCTCCTATCTCTCCCTCCCCCCTTCTCGCTCTCCCCCACTTATGCAAAGCGGTTATGGAAGTTGAGAAAACTGGCACTGACAGCGAAGATAGGCACAAAATGCTGGAGTGACTCATAGTGGGACAGGCAGCATCTCTGGAGAGAAGGAATGGGTGGCGTTTCGAGTCGAGATTCTTCAGATTCAGTCTTCAGGTCTGAAGAAGGGTCTCGACATGAAACGTCACCCATTACTTCTCTCCAGAGATGCTGCTTGTTCTGCTGAGTTACTCCAGCGTTTTGTGTCCAGCTTCAGTTAAAACAGTTTACAGATTCTGGTGTTTTGAGCGTGGGAGCTTGTGTGCGTTCCGCAAGCAACCAGACGGTGATAAATAAAATATTTAAATAAAGGAGAGACGGGCATTAAAAAAATAAATAAAATAAAATAAAATAAATAAATAAAACCAGCTTCTTGTTATCGTGGGAAAGTGGGGGCTGTCCCGAGCGATGCACACCTTCGGCCGAATGTGCGCATCGCTCGGGACAGCACCCACTCTCCCACGGCCACCCTCCACGGGCTGTGGGTCGGAGCGTGGGACAATGTTCATCCCTCCACAGTGATGTGATGGACACGGGGGTCTGGACCAATCGCTGACAAGTCCCGCCCCCCGGCAACGTCATGTCCGTTATTTGACTTTACTGTTGAGTGGCAGTCGGTTTGTTGGCTTGTAGTCTACGCCGCCTTTCGGGGAGGTGGCGTTTCGGCAGAGTGGCCATTCGGTGAGTTTGCTTTTATGTGACGCAGCCTTTCGGTTAGTTAGCTTTTAGGAGTCACACCCTTTAGGTTAATTGGCATTTCAGCTTTGTTCCCATTCGGTTATTTGGCGTTTCGGCTTTGTTCCGATTCGGTTATTTAGCTTCCACTTCTTTGCTTCGACTTCTCATCCGTCGGCTCCTTGTCCGGGTACCGTGAAACCTGTCTCAGACAACTGGATACCTCCTACCACTGTAATGTCAGGCCTCTGGAATCATACATGTTTACATGTACCCAATATTGCTAATTATGACCAATGCAGTGAGCTGCAGCCAATGCTCATGCTAAACCTATTAAATAATTTAATCTTCTTTAAACAGATCTCCTGGCAACAACTTCAAGGAAGCTAATTTCAATTTGATCGCCCAAACCCTTCCTCCAATTTGCACTGGGCCTCACTTTGACAATGGAGGAGGCCCAGGCCAGAAAGGTCAGTGTGGGAATAGGAGGGAAATTAAGTGTTGAGCAACCGGGAGATCAGGTAGGTTCTCCAGGAAAGTCTCGGAGGCTGGGACCTCTATTGGTCTGGCAAAACGGGTAATCCAGAAAGGCTCTGGAACCAAGGGTGCCAGAAAATCAGTGGTGGACCTGTACGTGGCAGCATCTTTGACTGGTTGCATCACGGCCAGGTTCAGCAACTCGAAAGCCCAGGAAAGAAGGAGATTATAAAAGGCAGTGAATACTACCCGGTCCATCACAGGTACTGATCTCCCCACTATCAAACGGTTCTGAGAAAACAAGGCCTGTATACCAAAAGGCTCTACTCACCATGAGGGAAATGTCAAAGATCAATGAAAAACCGAAGATAGACACAAAAGGTTGGAACTCAGCGGAACTGACAGCATCTCTGGAGAAAACGGGCAGGTGACATTTTGGGTCTGATTACACTGTCCTGATTAATTTTACTGAATGTATGCCTTGTCATCTTCTCCCCTGCCAACAATGAAACATTCTAGTCGGCAGAAGGGTCTCGAACCAAAATGTCACCCAATTCCTTCTCTCCAGAGATGCTGCCTGACCCTCTAAGTTACTCCAGGTTTTTATGTCTATCTTCGATTGAAACCAGCATCTGCAGTTCTGCTGCTTCCCACACATCAATGAGGGGCCGTGCTCTCTGGGTTAACAGATACAGTGTTATTTTATTCTACTCACAGACTGAGACGCTTCATCATGCTCTTCCTGGGCTTTGTAGATGTGGGCCCAGAGCAATCTGCAGTCGGTACAGTTCGGAGACAGGTGGGAGTACTGGGAAGAGAGGGAAAATAAGGTTTACTTGAAGTTAGAGAAGTTAATGTTCACACCATTGAGGTGTAAGCTACCCAAGTGAAATACAAGGTGCTGTTCCTCCAACTTGTGCTGGGCCTCACTCTGACAATGGAGGAGGCCCAGGACTGAAAGGTCATTGTGGGAATGGGAGGGGAATTAAGTGTTGAGCAACTGGGACAGTTTAGGTTTAGACAGACTGAGCTGATGACTTTTAAATATTGTTATAATACCCGCCTCAACTACCTCCTCTGTAAGCTCGTTCCTTGTATCCACCACTCTCAGTGGGTGAAAAAGATGCACCTCAGCTTCCTAGTAAATCTTTCCCATCTCACCTATGTGCTCTGGTTCTTGATTCCCAAACAATGTGTAACAGACTGCATTCACTTTATCTATTCCCCTCATGATCTTGTTCACCTCTCTAAGATCACCCCTCACCCTCCTGCACCCCCAAGCCTGCTCAACCTCTCCCTGTGTCTCAGTCCCTCAAGTTCAGGCATCATCCATCATAAATAGCCACAAAAAGCTGGAGTAACTCAGCGGGACAGGCAGCATCTCTGGAGAGAAGGAATGGGTGACGTTTTGGGTCAAGACCCTTCTTCAAACATCCAAAGTAAATCTCGATATAAAGCAAAAGCGCATAAATCGACAAGGCCGTAAAGTTTAATTGGCCACGTGGAAGGTGAAGTAGCAGGATATAATTAATGCTGCTGCACAAAATCCTTTGTCGAGAATGTGGCGCAGTCATTACCTATGAAAGATTGCAGCCAAAAATTCCGTGCATTCTAAATGGCTGCATAATGAAACGGGGCGTCTATTAATCAATTATTACACGCTGCAGAGTAGGAATAATTGATTACTTCATCGGTTGCCTGAACTCTGCATTATTTCCCCGCTGAGTGATGTATGGAAATAGCTCAAAATAGTAAGCCAGTGGTTTCACATGGATAGTTCGATAGTAGCGGTGAATTTATAACTCAAAGCACCTGCTCAAAGAGAGATACAGCGTGGAAACAGGCCCCTCAACTCAACTTGCCCACACCGACCAACATGTCCCAGTTACACTAGTTCCACCTGCCTGTATTTGGTACATATCCCTCTAAACCATCCAAATGTGTTTTAAATATTGTTTTAGTGCCTGCCTCAACTACCTCCTCTGTCAGCTCGCTCCACACACCTTCTATCCTAGGTGAAAAAAAGTGGCCCCTCAGGTTCCTATTAAATCTTTCCCCCCACACCTTAAGCCTATGTCTTCTGGTTCTCGATTTCCTCAACTCTGGATAAAAGACTGTGCATTTACCCAATCTATTCCTCTCATGCTCTTATACACTTCTATAAGATCAGCCTCCTGCATCCATGGAATAAAGTCCTAGCCTGCCCAACTTCTCCCTATAGCTCAGGCCCTCGAGTCCTGGCACCATCTCGTAAATCTTCTCTGCACCCTCTCCTCCAGATTGACAACATCTTTCCTCTAACAGGGTTCATAAGTGAAGCATAACGGACGGGTACATGGATAGGAACGGTTTAGGAAGGTTATGGGTCAAACACAGGCAGGTGGGACTAGTGTAGATGGGACATGTTGGTCGGTTTGAGTAAGTTGAGCCGAATGACCTGCTTGCAAGTTGTGTGACTCTAGGCAGGAGAGATAGTTATCCAGTGTTGACTGAATCTATGAGTGGCTATTCCTCCCAACACCAGGAAAAGTACCTCAAACACTAACATCAAGCAGTACGCATACGCAAACAAACACAATGTACAGGTCCACCAGCGATTGTGCGGCAACTGGTGGTCCGGACAAAATTATGAGAGTGTTCTTCAAAAGCCCCCGGAACTCTCCTCGAAAATGTGGTACCCAGGCCGGGTGAGGCGGCTGATCTTAACCTCATCGGGACTTCCTTGCCGATCGGCGGGATGAATTTGCCCCCTGCGGCCGGAGCCGGCAGATCCAGTACCATTGAACTTCCCTCGGAGACCATGACCTCTTTTTGTCCGGCAAAAAGGATAATCCAGAAAGGCTCTGGATCCAAGGGTGCAGGAAAATCGGTGGTTGACCTGCACATTTGACTGGTTGCATCAGGGCCAGGTTCGCAACTCGAAAGCCTAGGAAAGAAGGAGATTATAAAAGGTGGTGGACACTGCCCGGTCCTTCACGGGTACTGACCTCCCCACCATCATACGGTCCTGAGAAAACAAGGCCTGTATTCACCAAAAGGTGAATGTCAAAGATCAATGAAAAAACGAAGATAAACACAAAAGGCTGGAGAAACTCAGTGGGACTGACAGCATCCTTGGAGAAAAGAGGCAGGTGACATTTCGGGTTTGATAACACTGTCCTGATTAATTTTACTGATTGTATACCTTGTGGTCATCTTCTCCGCTGCCAATAATGAACCATTCTAGTCTGCAGAAGGGTCTCAACCTGAGATGTCACCCAATTCCTTCTCTCCAGAGATGCTGCCTGTCCCTGGTGGTAGGGTGTTGACATGGATAGAAAAATAGTTGGCAGACAGGAAGCAAAGAGTAGGAGTGAACGGGTCCTTTTCAGAATGGCAGGCAATGGCGAGTGGAGTGCCGCAAGGCTCGGTGTTGGGGCCGCAACTGTTTACCATATATATTAATGATTCAGAAGAGGGAATCAAGAGCAACACTAGCAAGTTTTCGGATGACACAATGCTGGGTGGCAGTGTGAACTGTGAAGAGGATGTTAGGGGATTGCATGGTGACCTGGACAGGTTGAATGTGTGGGCAGATGCTTGACAGATGCAGTAGAATATAGATAAATGTGAGGTTATCCACTTTGGCGGCGAAAACAAGGGGACAGATTATTATCTCAATGGGGTTAGGTTAGGTAATGGGGAGGTGCAGCGAGACCTGGGTGTCCTTGTACACCGGTCACTGAAAGTTGGCGTACAGGCACAGCAGGCAGTGAAGAAAGCTAATGGAATGTTGGCCTTCATAACAAGAAGATTTCAGTATAGGAGTAAAGAGGTTCTTCTGCAGTTGTATAGGGCTTTGGTAAGACCACTTCTAGAGTATTGTGTACTGTTTTGGTCTCCTAATTTGAGGGAGGACATCCTTGTGATTGAGGCAGTGCAGCGTAGGTTCACGAGATTGATCCCTGGGATGGTGGGTCTGTCATATGAGGAATATTGAAAAGACTAGGCTTGTATTCACTGGAGTTTAGAAGGATGAGGGGATATCTTATAGAAACGTATAAAATTATAAAAGGACTGGACAAGCTAGATGCAGGAAAAATGTTCCAATGTTGGGCGAGTCCAGAACCAGGGGCCACAGTCTTAGAATAAAGGGGCGACCGTTTAAGACTGAGGTGAGAAAAAACTTTTTCACCCAGAGAGTTGTGAATTTTGTGGAATTCCCTGCCACAGAGGGCAGTGGAGGCCAAATCACTGGATGGATTTAAGAGTGAGTTAGATAGAGCTCTAGGGGCTAGTGGAATCAAGGGATATGGGGAGAATGCAGGCACGGGTTATTGATCAGCCATGATCACAATAAATGGCGGTGCTGGCTCGAAGGGCCAAATGGCCTCCTCCTGCACCTATTTTCTTTGTCTATGTCTATGTCCCGTTGTTACTCCAGCATTTTGTGTTTACCTTCGAATGAACCAATCTACATTTCCTTGATCATCATCTGCTTTCAAATGTCTTCCATATCTCTCATTTCCCTCACCCCTGACTCGCAGTTTGGAGAAGGGTCTCGACCCAAAACGTTACCCATTCCTTTTCTCTAGAGATTCTGCCTGACCCACTGAGTTACTCCAGCTTTGTGTGTCTACCTCCTGTTCAAACCAGCATCTGCAGTTCTGCTCCTTCCTACACATCAATGAGGGACCATGCTCTCTGGGTTAACCAGATGCAGTGTTATTTTATTCTACTCACAGACTGTGATGGTTCACCGTGCTCTTCCTGGGCTTTGCTGATGTCAGACTTTTATCGATGCGTGGTTCCATTTCAAGCGATATGTTATAGCTACAGAATGGCAAACAAACACAAGTTGGACAAATTAATGCAGTTATTCTGCCAAATTCAATGCTTGCACCAAAGATCATTTGGCCGGGAGGTATTTATTTCTCTGGCAAGAGATCATGGCTCATTACAGGGTGGCTCGATGGCGAAGCGATAGAGTTGCTGCCTCACAGCGCCAGGGACCCGGATTCGATCCTGACTACGGGTGCTGTCTATACAGAGTCTGCGCGTTGTCCCTGTGACCTGCGTGAATTTTCTCTGACATCTTTGGTTCCCTCCCACACTCCAAAGACGTACAGGTTTGTAGGTTAATTGGCTTGGTATGAATGTAAAAATTGTCCCACGTGTATGTTGGGTTGTGTTAATGTGCGGGAATCGCTGGTCGGTGTGGACGCAGTGGGCCAAAGTGCCTGTTTCCATGCTGTATCTCTAAACTAAACATATTTCATTTATTATGCAACCTATGGTGCAGCGTTTACGACCCATTGTGCTGCTGCTAGAAATAATGTTATTGTTCCATTTTTGGTACATACGGTCACTCTCAACTCTAGTGCAGATTTATAATGCCAGTTTAGAGATACAGAGCGGAAACAGGCACTTTGGCCTAAGTGCCAAAGATTACATCTAAGATTACATCCACATAGAGACAAGAACAAAAAATGTTCTTCCAAAGCTTCTTACCTTTCATTGTCCGTTAAATGCTGTTGACTGCGGAACCACTGGAGAAAACTTTCAACGGGGCTGATGCAGTATATGTTACAGGAAGACTGCAACAGCTTAATTTGGGCTAAAACCTCAAACTCCTACCAAAGGACAACAAAGATTAAATCTTCCTCTCTTCCACACAAAAAGTAAAATATCATTGCCTCCTGTGACGTGGATGGAACTTTCAAGAGGAGCCAAAAACTATAAACACTATCATTTGCTGTCAACTCACTGCATTTGGTTCTGCAAATATTGTAAAGGTGGACTGATATACTGGTGGTCACATTAGGAGCACATTGTGTAGGAAGTCAGAAGAAAGGTCTCGACCCGAAACGTCACCCATTCCTTCTATCCAGAGATGCTGCCTGTCCCGATGAGTTTCTCCAGCATTTTGTGTCTATCTTCAAGGAACTGCAGATACCGGTTTATGCTGAAGATAGACACAAAATGCTGGAGTACCTCAGCGAGACAGGCAGCATCTCTGGAGAGAAGGAAAAGGTGACATTTCAGGTCGAGACCCTTCTTCAGACTCCAGATCTCCCGTCAGAGAGGAGAAGAACGTTCTCAAAGTCAGGGTACCTTGAGGAGATTTCGCAATGGAGCAGACAAAATATGTTGGGAGCAACTGCGGATGCTGGAGAATAAGACACAAAATGCTGGAGTAACTCAGCGGGACAGGCAGCATCACTGGAGAGGAGGAATGGGTGACGTTTCAGGTTGAACCCTTCTTCAGACTAAGTGTTTTGCAGCACAGTGTTCAGTTTTAGTCACTCTGCTATAGCAAGGGTGTTAATAGACAATAGGTGCAGGAGTAGGCAATTGGGCCCTTCGAGCCAGCACCGTCATTCACTGTGTTCATGGCTGATCATCCACAATCAGTACCCCATTCCTGCCTTCTCCCCGTATCCCTTGACTCCGCTATCTTTAAGAGTTCTATCTAACTCTCTCTTGAAAGCACCCAGAGAATTGGCCTTCACTGCCTTCTGGGCAGATAATTTCAGATTCACAACATTCTGGGTGAAGAAGTTTTTCTTCATCTCCATTCTAAATGTAAATCCCCTTATTCATAATCTGTGGCTCCTGGTTGTGGAATCTCCCAACATCGGGAACATGTCGTTATGCTGGACAGGGCACAGAGAAGATTTACCGGGATGTTGCCGGGACTTGAGGCGCTGAGCTTTAGAGCGACTCACTTTATTCTGTGGAGTGCAGGAGGATGAGAGGTGATCTTATCGAGGAATATAAAATCGAGAGGGGAATAGATAGGGTGAATGCACAGAGTCCTTTAACCATGATAGGGGAAATCAACTACTAGTGTTAAGGTGAGAGGGACAATATTGAAGACGACCCCCAGGGGTAACTTTTTCCACTCAGAGGGTGGTAGATACAATGAATGAGCTGCCAGAGGAGGTCATTAAGGCAGTTAGCTTGGACAGCTACATGGATAGGGTAGGTTAAGGGGGGTATGGGCCAAACCTGGGCAGGTGAGACTAATGTAGATGGGACACCTTGGTCAGCATGGGTGAGTTGGGCCAAAGGGCCAGGTTAAAGCCATAAGATAAGCAGGGGAATAAAGAACTAAAGGGCATAGGTTTAAGGTGAGAATTAAAAGGTTTAGCAGGAACCTGAGGGGTAACAGGGGTGGGTATATGGAATGAGCTGCCTGGGGAAATAGTTGAGGCTGGTACAACAACATTTTATAGACACTTGGACAGTACTTGGATAGGAAAGGTTGAGAGGAATTTAGGCCAAATGGGACTAGTGTGGATGGGGCATCCTGGTCGGCATGGATGAGTTGGGTAGGAGGGCCTGTTACAATGCTGAACTCAATGAAGCCTATAATCAGGAATCCATTCAAGAACACTTTGTACAGCATCCTCTCACAAGCTTAGTCTCCCATATACCATAGAATGACCCCAACATTTACTCCTCTATGACATATATTCCATCTCCACTGGTAAAGCAGATGATGAAACCAGATATGGTTAAAAGGGTTAAAATTGCATCCTCGGCAATACCTTTCAAAATTTGGAAGCTAACGAAATTTCTACATAAATTATTTTTCAGGAATCTTCATAGAGTCATAAAGAACATTTTGCCAGGCATATTTTAGAAAATTGTGCAATATATAATTTATACTAACCCGTCGTCTTTTCACTAAGTTGGTCAAGCCCTATAAATTCAAGAAGAAAAAAAACATTAACCTGTTGAAAGATTCCGTTTGGTTTATTGTCACCGAGGTACAGTGAAAAGCCTTAGTTACGTGCTATCCAGTTAATGGAAAGACTATACATGATTAGAATTGAGCCATCCACAGTGTACAGATACATGATAAGGGAATAGCGTTTAGTGCAAGGTAAAGCCAGCAAAGTCCTATCAAGAATAGTCTGAGGGTACACAAAGAGGTACACAATAGTAGTTCAGGACTGCTCTCTGGTTGTGGTAGGAGGATTCAGTTGGAAACACCTGATAAAAGCTGGAAATAAACTGTCCCTGAATCTGGAGGTGTGCGTTTTCACATTTCCATCACTTCCATACCTTTTGCCTGATGGGAGAGGGGAGAAGAGGGAGTGGCCAGGGTACGACTCGTCCTTGATTGTGCTGCTTGCCTTGCCGAGGCAATGTGAGGTATGAATGGAGTCAATGGAAGGGAGGTTGGTTTGTGTGATTGTGAGATTGGACAATACTCTAGGATTACAGAAGGGCTGAAGTGGATTACAATTAAATTCACCTTGCTTTCAAACTAGGGGATCAAAATTGAATAGCAGCAGGATTTTATATATACTGTAGCCGCTATATTTTTACACAATGCGTCATAGGTTACAGGAAAAAGGCAGGAGAATGGGGTTAAGGGGGAAAAAATAGATCAGCCATAATTGAATGGGGGAGCAGACTCGATGGGCCAACTGGCCTAATTCTGCTTCTATGTCTCATGATCTAATGTGCAGTCTTTGTGCAATCTTGTTTATACCGCATAAGCAAATGGGCCAATTAACAAAATTATCTAAACTCTGCAATGGGCGGCATCATGGCGCAGTGGTAGAGTTGCTGCCTCACAGTGCCAAAGGTTCCGACTGCGGGTGCTGTCTGTACGGAGTTTGTTCGTTCTCCCTGTGACGCCGTGGGTTTTCTCCGGGTGCTCTGGTTTCCACCCACACTCCACAGTTGTGCAGGTTTGTAGGTTAATTGGCTTTTATAAAGATTGTACATTGTCTCTATAGTGCTAGTGGATCACTGATCGGCATGGTCTAGATGGGCTGAAGGGCCTGTTTCTGCTCTGTATCTCTAAACTAAACAACATTCAGAATGCAATTTAAAAAGTGATAGGCTCGCAAGAGAGTCTGTTTAGTAATTTTCATGCAACCTGGCTCCATTAAATTACTGAAGCAATGCAGTGCACTCTTTGTGCAGGAGGGAACTGCAGATGCTAGTTTAGACCGAAGATAGGCACAATGTACTGGAGCAACTCAGTGGGGAAGGCAGCATCTCTGGAGAAAAGGAATGGGTGACGTTTCGGGTCAAGATTCTCCTTCAGACTTAGACTTCTTCAGAAGAAGGATTTCGACCCGAAACGTCAACCATTCCTTCTCTCCAGAAATGCTGCCTGTTCCGCTGAGTTACCCCAGCATGTTGTGCCTGTCTTTGATGTAATCTTTGATCTGCCTTGGTTGCTTTGATCACCTTCAAACAACTTTCACTGATGCTGTAACTATAGCAAGGAACAGCGAGAAAACTGCAGCAAGGAATCCAGACCCGTAGCCATACTTACATCGATATAGTCCGGGAATGCGGTGTCCAGCATCATCAAGTCAGTCAAGAACGTTCCCAGAAATGGCACGGTGCCTTGCATCACTCCCTGGGGAATTCAGGTAAAATTAGTCAGTGAACATTCTGAACAGTGCATTTCTTAAACGCTGCCTCATGTTTTGTATTAAACCAAATTGGTTTGGAATTTATCATTAAAACAATATAATATCCTTCGATAATCTCCTTAGATATATGGTAGAGTTGCTGCCTTGCAGCGTCAGAGACCCGGGTTCAATCCTGACTATGGATGCAGTCAGTATGGAGTTTCTACGTTCTCCCTGTGACAGCGTGGGTTGTCTCCGGGTGCTCCGGTTTCCTCCCACACTCCAAAGACATGGAGGATTAGAGGTTAATTTGTTTTGGTTAAATTGTCCAGAATGTTAGCATCGGATAATTAAGGATGTGGGAGGAACCAGGGGAAACCCAGTCAGTCACAGGGGGAAATGTGCAAACTGCACACCGTTAGCGGCCGAGGTCAGTGCGGAAACAGGCTCTTCAGCCCAACTTTCCCCACACCGGCAAACAATGTCCCAACTGCCCGAGTTTGATCCATATTCCTCCAAACCTGTCCTGTCCATGTACCTGTCTAACTGTCTCTTAAACGTTGGGATAGTCCCAGCCTCAACTACGTCCTCTGGCAGCTTGTTCCATACACCCAACACTGTTGGTGTTGTACTGTGATTTCAGTAAAGCAGTGAGTGGAGATGGGGGGAGGGGGGGCACTGGAAAAGTGATGGGGGCAGGACAAAGCCTGGACAAGCCATCAGTGGAGACTAATGAGGGGGGGGGGGGGGGGGGCGTCTTTGGCAGATGGGTGGAGTTTCAGTAAAGCTTTTTTCTTCTGTGTCTCCAATTTATTCCTCCACAAACACACACACACATACACACCAAAAATCCAGCTCCCTTTGACCTAGAAGAGGAATTAAATGTAGAGGCCGGCACAGTGGTGCAGCGGGTAGAGCTGCTGTCTCATAACGCCTGAGACCCAGGTTCCATCCTGACCTTGGCCGCAGTCTATGCGGAGTTTGCACGTGCTCCCTGTGATGGCGTGAGTTTCCTCCGGGTACTCCGGTTTCAACCCCACATCCCAAAGACATGCAGGATCCTAGGTGGTAAAATTGTGTGTAGGGGTGGATGAGAAAATGAGATACCATAGAATGGGTGATCGATGGTTGGCGTGTACTCGGTGGCTCAAGGGCCTGTTTCCATGCTCTATCTTTAGTTTAGTTCAGAGATACAGCATGGAGGGAGGCCCTTCGGTCCACCGAGTCCACACCAACCGGCGATCCTGCACACTAACACTATACTACACACTAGGAAGAATGGACAATTTGACCGAAACCAATTAACTACAAAATTTGGAGTGTGGGAGGAAACTGGAGCGCCCGGAGAAAGAAAATACACACGCACGCACGCACGCACACACACACACACACGCACGCACACACCTCAAATTGCCCAACTAAATGTGATTAGCTTTGTTTTCCCCCTTGCAATGCATTGACGCACCAAGCCCAAGTCGACTGTCTATCCCGTTTTTTTTGTGCAGAAAGGAACTGCAGATGCTAGTTGAAACCGAAGATAGACATAAAATTCTGGAGTCACTCACCGGAACAAGCAGCATCTCTGGAGAGAAGGAATAGGTAACGTTTCGGGTTGAGACCCTTCAGTCTCATTCAGACTTCTCTCCAGAGATGCTGCCTGTCCCGCTGAGTCACTGCAGCATTTTGTGTCTATCTTGTTATTTTTGCCTGACCAAACTCTTCAGCTCTGGAAAACTTTTAAAATATTTCAATGACTGAAAGTGTTATTCACATGTAACAAGATTGGTAATTTACCTTCTTAAGAGCTCAGGGCTTCTTAATGACTGATACAACCCATTCAACAAAATGGCAGATGAGTTAAGGCATGATTTAATTTTTAGTTCATTTATGAGTTTAGACGGATGAGGGGGTGGGGGGGGGGGGTAACTAATTGAAACTGGCCAAATAGTGAAAGGTCCAGATTGAGTGGATGTGGAGAGTGTGCAGGAAGGAATGGCAGATGCTGGTTTAAACCGAAGATAGAAAAAATACTGGAGTAACTAAGCGGGACCTCTCTGGAGAGAAGGAATAGAAATAGGAAAGAAGAAGGGTCTCAACCCAAAATGTCGCCTATTCTTTTTCTCCAGAGGTGCTGTCTGACCCACTGAGTTACTCCAACATTTTGTGGATGTGGAGAGGATGTTTCCACTAGTGGGAGAGTCCAGGACCAAAGGATAGAGCTTCAAATAAAACGATGTACCTTTAAAAAAGAGATGACGAGGAATTTATTTTGTCAGAGGGTGGTGAATCAGTGGAATTCATTGCCACTGACGGCTGTGGAGACCAAGTCAATGGATATTTTTAAGATGCAGAGAGACAGATTCATGATTGGTACGGGGTTATGGGAAGAAGGCAGGAGAATGGGGTTGAGAGGGATAGATGGGCCATGATTGAATGGCTGAGTAGACATGATCGGTCAAATGGCCTAATTCTGCACCTTTGATTTATGAACCTATAACGTATGATTTATGACATTAAGCAGCTGCCGTCCAAAAGATAATGCAAACAAAGTAGGTGCAGGTGGATTATAATTGCAGCCTGAATCCCACACAATTGATAAACATTATCATTCAGAATAAAAAAGCATAGCAACAGGTGGTAGTTGAGTGAATATTTACACAGAGGTACTGTCATAGAGTCATAGAGTGATACAGTGTGGAAACTGGCTATTCGGCCCAACTTGCAAACACCGGCCAACATGTCCCAGCTACACTAGTCCCACCTGCCTGCATTTGGTCCATATCCCTCCAAACCTGTCCTATCCATGTACTTATCTAAAGGGTCTGTCCCACTTAGGCGATATTTTCGGCGACTGCCAGCGACTGTCACAGTCATAGCAGGTCGTCGAATTACCATTGAGTTACTCCAACACTTACTACTCTCCACAGGATTCCAGCATCTGTCGTTCCTCGTGTGTTCATTTACTGTTTGATTGGTCGACAATATTGATTGGTCTACAATATTGATTGGTCTACAATATTGATTAACTGCCAGCCACTGCTTTAATTCATTGTGAGTATTTTTGACAACCATTTAAGGTCCCACCATGCTGGGTGTGACGTACCTTCTTTAGCAACTCCCGACTCTTCACTTTGTTGTTCTCATAGGAGAAGATTTGTGAAAGCTCTTCATACTTCAACATACAGTCCCTAATAAAAAGAATGATACAAGGAGGTTGGTTATACCAGGCAGATTAATCATCTGCTAGCAAGGCGTCTGAGATGAAGTAAATAATAGCGTTACAGAGATTGTGGTCTTTACAGAACCTGAATGTTACTCAACAGTGGATTGGCAGTGCTAGAGTTTTTGCCTCACAGCACAAGGGGCCTGAGTTCAATCCAGGCTATGGGTGCTGTCTGTGTGGTGTTTGTACATTCTCCCCGTGACTGTGTGGGTTTTCTCCAGGTGCTAAGGTTTCCTCCCACACTCCACAGACGTACAGGGTTGGAGGTTAATTGGCTTCTATAAATGGTCCCTAATGTGTAGGATAGAACTAGTGTACGGGTGATTATTAGTTGGTGCGGACTTGGTGGGCGAATGGGCCCCCATGGAGCTACACGCTCGAAGACCATGGGCCTACCCAGTAGGCCCAACTCGCCTGCTGGAGATCAGGGACTTGCCCGCCGCAGATGGCTCGGATCACCCACCCAGAGTGGAGGGAGTGGGCCGGGGGGCCGGTGCACAGACCAGTTGCGAGAGGGAGTGCGCCGTCTCAACGTGGGTGTAGCCAATGGAAGCTCAGCAACAGCCTGGACTGGGCACCGCTTCAAGAGGCCGAGCACGTGGACCGCTTGCGGCCTGCAGTGGTGGAGCTGCAGCGGAGGACACAGCGGCTATGCTTGGCCAGGCCTGGACTGTGAACGAAGAAATTGTGTCAAACATGGCACCACCAGCATTATATGCAAAATGAATTCCATTATGTAGTGGTTAATTGCGTATGGGACAATAAATAAATAAATAAATAAATGTGCATTTAACTATTTTCATGCAGTATCTCTAAAGTAAAACTAATTATGGCAGCTAGCCAAATTTCATTGCTGCCCACACATCAGGGGAGGATCAAGATGTCTGTGGCTTGGAGTTCCAATTCCAGGCGCAGGCTTTAATATAAATATAAATATTTAACACATTCCATTAGCCAGCAGAGGTTTGCAAATTCTCTGCATTGTTGGCAACCATGCTTATATAATGAAGCCAACATAATCAAAGATTCCCCGACCCCAGTCAATCCTCGTTCTCCCTGCTCCCGTCAGGCAGAAGGTATAGAAGCTTGAAGGAGCGCACCACCAGACTCAGGAACAGCTTCTTCCCCTCTGTTATCTGAATGGTCCTTCCATAAGCTAGGGTACTGCCCCATTCACCTCTACCCCATTGCGAACATTGGACTTTGTCTCTGGAACTGGTGCGCTACAATACGGAGAACTATATTCTGCATTCTGTATCTATGAGTTGATTTGATGGCTACTACTAAATATTTGAGATCTTTCCTTGTCCACGGGTGGCATGGCGGTGCAGCGGTAGAGGTGCTGCCTCACAGCGCCAGAGACCAGGGTTCGAACCTGACTACGGGTGCTGTCTGTATGGAGTTTGTGCGTTCTCCCCATGACCTGAGTGGGTTTTCTCCAAGATCTTCAGTTTCCCCCCACACTCCAAAGACGTGCAGGTTTGTAGGTTAATTGGCTTGGTATAAATGTAAAATTGTCCCTAGTGGATGTAGGATAATGTTAATGTGCGGGGATCGCAGGTCGGTGTGGACTCAGTGGGCCGATGGGCCTGTTTCAGCGCTATATCTCTAAAATAAACTGGTCCAAAGGGAGCAGGAAGGAACTTGCAATCCATCCACCATATAACTTATGCTCTTTAAGAAAAAAACAGGCCAAAGAGAAATGAACTTACTTTGAAACAGTGTCCCAGGTCCTCTTCAGCCTGTAGATGGAGATTGACTGCAAGGCTGATACAATAGCCTGGAGTGAGGAGAAATTCCTCATCATCCTGCATTCCTGAATGGAAAACAAGAGACATCCATCAGTGGTTGCTGGCTTCCTGATGGCTCAGGGTTTATGAACTTGGCTCTGAGGAGGAGAGTCAGCTGTGACAATACTACAGCGGTACGATTGTGTCGAAAACATTTAGACTGGGTAACCTGAGGCTTGTTATTCACCTCAGCTCTACACTTCAATGCCGACCACCTTCCGTCAGCAGTGGTCAGTGGTGGCTGGGGTCAAGGACATCAAAAGAGACTTCAGAAGTGTTATAAAACATCACTTCTGGAGTATTTTCAGTTGTGGGTGGGTGGGGAGGGGGCAGAAAAGGAAGCCTTTCTTTCATCCCATTGTTTGATTACCCTACCCTCGGTACAAGAACTGTTCCAGAGCCGCTGTCTGAAAAAGGCTCTGATAATAGCTAAGGACAAACTGCACCCCGTCCACACACACCTGGATCTCCTGCCATCAGGCAAGAGATACCGTAGCATCAAAGCCAGACTGCTAAACAGCTTCCTGCCACAGGCTGTGAGGCTGCTAAACAGTCACTCCACCTGATTCTGCGGCTTTGCACTGACAATTTAATAACTCTGGCACTGGCCACTCAAATCAGCTGCCCTGGACATTTTAATGACTGTTTTTACTGTATTTTAATGTTGCTGTTTTACCTGCTTTTAACTATTTATAGTTTCATCAGGGACTGGATTGTTTTTACTGTTATTATGTGTGAAATGTTTTAAGTTTCATGTGCATTGCTCCAGTATTCCCTGGGAAACGTCTTCTCATTTTGCACTGTACAAGTGTTGCTTTGCAAGATGACAATAAAGGTTGATTGATTGATTGAAAGGAGGTAGCAACGGCGATCATTAAAGGGCCTGTCCCACTTACGTGTCCTTGGCACGCAAATTACGCGACTTCGTGGTTGCGTTGAGCCGCGACGTTTCCGCGAAGGTCGCGCGCGACTTTATTCGACCGCACATCTGTCTAGAGCGCGTGACATCATTTGAAGATGGACACAAAATGCTGGAGTAACTCAGCAGGAGAGGCAGCATCCCTGGAGAGAAGCAATGGATGATGTTTCATGTCAAGACTCATCTTCAGTCTGAAAGAAGGGTCTTGACCCGAAACGTCACCCATTGCTTCTCTCCAGAGATGCTGCTGGTCCCGCTGAGTTACTCCTGCATTTTGTGTCTATCCTCAATTTTCTTGGCCTCGTTCTGGGAGTAGGAGTGGGGACGGATCCGGACCACAACGGCTGTGAACCTCAGGCCGAGTTCGGCGATCGTTTGCCCGCTTCTGCTGCTGTTGGAGGTGAGACGTTGCATCACGCCAGGGTCTTGGGCCTGTCCCACTTTGGCCGTTAGTTCCGCGACAAGCCGTTGTTGCGCGAAGATTTAATTTGCTACAAATATTTCGGAGCCCCGCGCGATGTCGTGCACAACTCCATACCCCTCCGCGTTTCTCAGTGGGACCGGCCCCGTGCGGCCATACGATGCCCGTGCGCCTCAACGCGACCATGAGGTTGTGTAATTTGCGTGCCAAGGACACGTAAGTGGGACAGGCCCTTAACACCTCATGTCCATGACCCACTGCATATAATAATGATTGAAGAAGGGTCAAAACAAAGGAGGGTCCACAGAAAATAAAAACTAAATGTTTATCCAATTTACTGCTCTGGGAGGGAGGGAGGGAAACTGCTTTGCATCTAGAATAGAATTTAGAATAGAATAGAATTTATTTGCCACACAACCAGGGTCGGTGGAATTTGGGTTGTCAGCAGCGGTACAATAATAAAGAACACACAACCACAATAAAAATGTGACACAAACATCCACCACAGCAATCATCACTGTGGTGGAAGGCACAGAACTTGGCCAGTCCGCCTCCATTTTCCCCCGTAGTCGGGACCAAAGATCTTATAGCAGAGCTCCTCTATAATCTTTGGTCGGGACCTCCACCCTCCGCAGCCGTTGCTGCGGGCGTCCAGATGATAAGGGACAAAGTCAAGGTAAGTCCAGGATCGGCTCTTCCCTACCGGAGACCGCGGCTTCAGGCTGGTGTAGGCCGCAGGCCGGCGGTCGAAGATTTAAGGTTCCCGCCGCGCCGCAGCCAGAAGCACCGCAGACCGCAGGGCCGGCGGTCGAAGCTCCCCTCCAGGGGTGATGGTAAGTCCACGCCGGGCCCGCGGTAGAAGTTGTCCGCGGGCCGGCCGTGATGGCGTCTTCTTCCCCCGGGTCCCCCATGAGGGATCCCGGGCTGTAGACGCCGCGCCAGCTGGAGCTGTGCAGACCGCGCGCGGCTTCAGGCTGCCGGCTGCCCCGGGCCAGCCAAACGGAGCGCTCCCCTCCAGCGAGGGCTCGCCTGCTCCACGTCGAGAGTCCACGCTGCGTCCGCCGCTGTAGCCCCGGGCGCGTCACCGGGAAAGGCCGCGCCGATCCTCGTTGTTAGGCCACGGGGGAGGCGACCTGGAAAAAGTCGCCTCTCCGTGGAGGATGCGACCGAAGCGGTTTCCCCCTCACCCCCACACACCACCCCCCCACACCACCCCCCACACAAAGGAACATTAAAACAAACTTTAAAACATACTAAAAATTGAAAAGACTAACGCGCTGCTGACAGGCGCAGCCACTGTAATTTTACAAGGGCACCGGTGGTGCAGCGGTGGAGTTGCTGCCTCACAGCGCTTACAGCACCAGAGACTACGTGTCAATGCCGACTGCGGGTGCTGTTTATACGGAGTTTGTATGTTCTCCCTGTGACCTGCGTGGATTTTCTCTGAGATCTTCAGTTTCCTCCCACACTCCAAATATGTGCAGGTTTGTAGGTTTCGGTAAAATTGCAAATTGTCCCTAGTGTGTATAGGACAGTATTAGTGTAGCATAGACTCATGGGTTAAAGAGCCTGTCTACACATTTAAAAAATGTAATTTAAAAATGTGAAGATAGACTCAAAGTGCTGGAGTAAAGGAATAGGTGACGTTTTGGGTCGAGACCCTTTTTCAGACTTATATCTATCATTCTATAAAACTCTCGCCCCATCCGTCCGACATCCGTCCGTCCGGCTGCCTGTCTGCCTTTTGATTCGTTGACTTTCTGCCTTTTGATTTGTTGACGGCTGCTCCTTCCTATCAGCTTCCAACACACTTCGAAACAGCTTCCAACACACTTCGAAACAAACTTGCAAGACAGGAACACTCTGAACCTTTCACTGCTGCAGCAGGCAGGGGAGGTGCAATTGGATTGTTTTTTAATCCACTGCTGAGGGAGGCAGGGGAGTGCTGCAATCTTACATTTGGGAACGGCTTCAGTTCCATTGGAGGAGACGAGTGCATGGTGGAATATTGGGTTGGGGGATCACACCATTGGGGGAGCAGGCCCAACGGGTCTGCACTTGGTCTAGTCAGACTTAAAAATCTGAAGATGGATTGCTTTTGTGCATTGTAAAAATGGCAATATTGTTTTTGCTTTGTTAATATTCACATACAAACACATCCTGAAGCATGGATTGTTACGTATGTAACCGCAGTCTATTTCCCTTCAGCAGTCTTGCTGCTTTACTTCAGGGAATGGAATAACGAAAGGCTTGGCTTGATTATATGAGGCAAAGGTTAAGATCTAGCTTGTAGCCAGAGCAGGTCAAGGGTGGAACAGTGGTAGAGCTACTGTCGTCTTATGGCGTCAGAGACCCCGATTCGATCCTGACTACGGGTGCTTGTCTGTGCGGAGTTTGTATGTTCTCCCCGTGACCTGCGTGGGGTTTTCTCCGAGAGCTTCTGTTTCCTCCCGCAATCCCAAGACATTCAGGTTTGTAGGCTTATTGGCTTGGTATAAATGTAAACATTGTCACTGATGTAGGATAGTGTTAATGTGCGGGGATCGCTGGTCGGAACGAATTCAGTGGGCCGAAGGGCCTGTATCTCTAACGTAAACTAAACTAGTTTGTAGGTTAATTGGCCTTGGTTCTTGGTTCTTGGTTTCTTGGTCCTCCAAAATATTCCAACTGGAATTTAAACTGGAGGTGATGAAGGGAGGGATTAAGCCAGAAAATGCTACTTTAAATTTAGTTGCATCTGGTTGGGTAACTATAGTTTGGTGGAGATTATTCCATTCCGACACATTAGGGACAATTTGAAATTTTACCGAAACCAATTAGCCTACAAACCTGCACGCCTTTGGAGTGTGGGAGGAAACCGGAGCACCGAGAGAAAACCTACGCAGGTCACGGGGAGAACATACAAACAGACAGCACCCGTGGTCAGGATCGAACCCGGGTCTCTGGCGCTGTGAGGCAGCGACTCTACCGCTGACAGAGGCAGAATGGAGAAGCCATGTGGTTACCTCGGCAACGTCGATCCACTTCTCCATGATTTTGCCTCGTTGCTGGGGCTTCAGCTGCAGGTCCTTCAGTATGGTGCTGACGACGCAATTGGTGACGGTGTTGAACTGAGTGATGGTGGCCCGGACGGTGGATGCGAGGTGCTCATTCCCCTTCTTTTCCCGTTTCGACCAGACGCCGCCCAGGCAGTCATCTGGGACAACCTTCTTGAACAGCTCCTGGAATTAAACACAACAACTAAGTAAGTAAGGGGCGGTACAATGGTAGAGATGCTGCCTCACAGCGCCAAAGACCCAGATTCCATCCTGACTACGGGTCCTGTCTGAACGGAGTGTGTACCTTCTCCCCGTGACTGTGTGGGTTTTCTCCGGCTGCTCCGGTTTCCTCCCATGTTACAAACATGTACGGGTTTGTAGGTTAATTGGTTAGATGTAAATTGTCCCTAGTATGTGGGGGTCGCTGGTTGGTGCAGATGCACTGGACCAAAGGCGCTTGTTTCCGTGCTGTATGTCTAAACTAAACTAATCTACCTCCCCCAATAAGTGTTATTGGTACTGACAATGAAACAATGAAATTCCTATTGGCAGAAGTGCAAGATGATAGATAACTGTCAATTGGCTTCTGTAAATTGTCCCTTGCGTGTAGAATAGAACTAGTGGATGGGGGTTGCTGGTCGGCCTAGGCTTTGTGGGCTGAAGGGCCTGTTTCCACGCTGTATCTCTAAACTAAACTAGACTTGTGATGGTGCAATTAAACATTACACTTCAAATAATGCGCTCAAAGGGTCAAGAATGAAAGAATTAATGGTCACTTTACCTATGCCTCTCATGATTATGTCCACTTCATTTATGTCCCCCTCAGTCTCCTGCACTCCAAAGGAGGCATCATTGCCTATTCAGCCTCTCGCTATAATCTAGGCCTGCAAGTCCAGGTAACGTCTTGGTGAACCTCTTCTTCACCCTTTCCAAAATTGATGACACCCTTCCTCTGGCCAAGCAACCTTGATATTTCAAGTCCAGATATAACACATCCACTGGTTCTCCCTTATCCACTCTACTAGTTACATCCTTGAAAAATTCTATAAGATTCGTCAGACATGATTTACCTTTCATAAATCCATGCTGACTTTGTCCAATGATTTCACCACTTTCCAAATGTGCTGCTATCCCATCTTTAATAACATGACATCCAGCTCAGAAAAAACAAAAAGGTTGTTGAAATATTCCCTGGCACAAGGATTCCAATCTTGATATCGGAATCACGTGTTTAAAACAACATGTCTTGAAACTTTCAAATGCTGCTGTGAGAAGTGAACTAACATAGTACTAACGGCACTAATAATGCGAGGAAAAGGCAGGAGTGCTCACTCAATACTAATACGTGGCATTTGGAGTAATCAGGCACTTCTTCCAAGATGGTGTCCCACTCAGGCGACTATTTGCGTGCTAGCCACAGAAGCAGATCTACAAACTCATCTTACAATCATTCCACACTCTTAAATCGCCACTCTCGCAGCAACATTTCTTACTTGAACTATGATCTTCTTAAACTACCTATACACTGTAAATGGTTTGGTTGTAATCATGTATTGTCTTTCCGCTGACTGGATAGCACGCAACAAAAGCTTTTCACTGCACCTCGGTACACGTGACAATAAACTAAACTGAACAAATGGACCCAAATTCATCTCACGGATCCAAACAAAATGGTCATCAGAGACACACACCACCTGGCCACGCTCCTAGTTCAATCCTACCACGGGGAAGAAGGTACAGGAGCCTGAAAACCGTGACCTCCAGCTTCAGGAACAGCTCCTTCACTACAACCATTCGGCTACTGAGCACAACACACACCAAACTTCAAACAGTTGGTGCACTAGGACTCAAGGCTCTTGCTTTGCACTGGAGTCATTCAGCACTGAAACAGACCCTTTGGCCCAACTTGCCGACCAAGATGCCCCATCAACGTGAGCCTCTGCCCAAATTTGGCCCATATTCCACTAAACCTTTCCTATCCATGTACTTGTCCAAATGTCTTTTTAAATGTTATTGTACCCACCTCAATTACCTCCTCTGGCAGTTTATTCCATACCCTCTGTGTAAAAAAAATTGCCCTCAGACTCCTATTAAATCTTTCCCTTCCGACCTGAAATCTGAGTCCTCTGGTTCTTGATCCCAAATAATGATTTTCTTTTATTTAGAATCATAGTCATACAGCATGGAAACAGGCCCTTCGGCCCAACTGGACCACACCAACCAACATGTCCCATCTACACTAGTCCCACCTGCCTGCATTTAGCCCATATCCCTCTTAATCTGTCCTATCCAAGTACCTGTCTAATGGGATGGGCGATTGCAACCTTCATGTGGTCGACCCTGTTTCGACTAATGCAATCAACCCGACGTGTACAAACAAATAGGTGTAGTGTTTTTCACGCCACTTGATCTACAACTTTAGGCTGTGCATACCATACGCAAGACCTGTCTAATTGTTTCTTAAATGTTCCAATAGAAGCAGACTCAACTACGTCCTCTGGCAGCTCGTTCCATGCACCCACCACCCTTTGTGTGAAAAGGTTACCCCCCAGATTTCTATTAAATCTTTACCCCTTCACTTTAAACCTATGTCCTCTGGTTCTCGATTCCCATGCTCTGGGCAAGAGGCTCTGTGCGTCTACCTGATCTATATCTCATGTGATTTTGTACTCTTTATCAAACCTTTTTTTGTTTGTTTGCTTATGCTATCTGTTGAGTATTGTGTTTACAGAGCTGTTGTTCTGCTGCAAGAAGGAATGTCATTGTTCCATTTCAACACACTTGACAATTAGAACACTCTTGAAATCCTTGTTTACTTACAGCATCCATGTACGTCAACTGTTGTGCCACTTTATCTGACGGGAAAGAGAGGAAATCCTGTTTTTCTTCTATTCCATCTCTCTGCATATCCCCTTCCTCTCCCAGGCTGAAAGTGATGTTGCCATTGTCTGAAGAAGGGTCTCGACCCGAAGCGTCACCTTTTCCACCCACCTACGGGTTATTAAAAAGACACAGATGAGCAGGTCTGCACAATACAGGAGCAGACACAAATGCGACAACTCACATAGGTGTGGAGACACTGGCAACTTGTGGCAGCACAGTGGCGCAGCCGCTAGAGCCGCTGCCTTGCAGTGCCAGAGACCCCGGGTTGGATTCTGACCTCAGCTGCTCTCTGTGTGGAGTTTGCATGTTCTCCCTGTGCCCAAGTGCTCCAATTTCCACCCACATCCCTGAGACGTGCGGGTTTGTAGGTTAATTGGCCCCAGTGTGTCGGGAGTATATGAGAAAGTGGGATAACATAGAACTAGTGAGAATAGGTGATCGATCGTCAGCATGGAGTCTTTGGGCTGAACGGCCTGTCTCCATGCTGCATCTATAACATCATCCTTTCAGTCTCCTTGCTAATTCAGGCTTGTTTTATTTGCCTAACAATTAATTGGGCGATAAGCCTGGTTGGGTTTCAGTCCAGGTGCTGTGGGAATGGGATAGATGACGGTGACCCACCAACCATGTACCTGGAATATTTCACCCATGTCTCTTACCCACCACATTTTCCCATCTAGTTCTCCCAGCATCAGCAAACCAGAGCAGGAACATAAAAGTGAGATTTATTTCACAAGGCCCTCATGCTTTAGCTATTTCTCACCATAAGTAAAGGAGTCACAGTCATAAAGCATTGCCCATGCCGACCAAGGACAGATGTCGCTGGTGGATAAAACGTGGACTTCCATTTAGTTTAGTTTTGGGATACATCGTGGAACAGGCCCTTCAGCCCACCGAGCCCGCACCAGCGCGTACATCCCCCGTACACTAGCATCATCCTACATACTAGGACTATGTCCCAGTACAGTGGGTACTGGCGCAGTGATAGAGTTGCTGCCTCGCAGCGCCAGAGACGCAGGTTTGATCCTGACCACGGGTGCTGTCTGTATGGAGTTTGTACGTTCTCCCTATGACTCATGTGGGTTTTCTCCGGGTTCTCCGGTTTCCTCCCACACTTCAAAGACATGCAGGTTTGTTGGTCAGTTGGCTTGGTGTAAAGTGGGAAACAAATTGTCCCTAGTGTGTGTAGGGTGGTGCTTAGGGTTGCCAACTGTCCCGTATTTACCAGGATATCCTGTATGTTGGGCTAAATTGGTTTGTCCGATACGGGACCGCCCTTGTCCCGTATTTGACTGCTATTACTCTGTAATCACCAGAGGGCACGCTAAGTGCACAAGAAGGCCACACCAGCACATTGTTTTCATTTTAATAACTTCCTGATATTAATCCTGGTCACCTCCAGTTGTATATTACAACAACAAAGATGATTTTTTTCCCCAATCAAGTTTGCTGCAATAAAGGATGTTAATCAGAAAAAGATTGAGGTGTCAAAATTCCCCAAAAAAGGATTAAAGAAAACAATGGAATCAATTAGTGAGTAGCCTGAAGTCTGGACTTCACCAGTGCACATTTTAGTCAGGTCAAGCATCAACTATAGAAAGAGCTGAACAAAATACTGGAGGTTATAAAGAACGGTAGATACTGGTTAAAAAACATGACATAGAGTACTGGAGTAACTTAGCGGCTCAGGCAGCATCTCTGCAGAACATGGATTGGCGACCTTCCATATGTTATAGGAGCAGAATTTGGCCATCGGCCCATCAGGTCTACTCCGCCATTCAATCATGGCTGATCTATCATTCCTTCTCAGCCCCATTCTCCTGCCTTCTCCCCATAACACCTAACAGCCGTATAAATCAAGAACCTATCAATCAACGCCTTAAAAATATACAAATATCAATTAATTCCCCAGATTAGCCAATAACTAAAGGACTAACTTCTACAGGTGCACAGTAGAGAGCATGCTGACCAGTTGCATTGTGGCTTGCCCAGGAGCGGAAAAGACTACAAAAAGTAGTAAACACAGCCCAATCCATCGTTGGCTCTGACCTCCCTACCATCGAGGGGATCTATCGCAGTCGCTGACTCAAAAAGGCTGGCAGCATCATCAAGGACCCACACCATCCTGGCCACACGCTCATCTCCTTACTACTTTCAGGTAGAAGTTACAGGAACCTAAAGACTGCAAAGTCCAGGTTCAGGAATAGCTACTTCCCCACAGCCATCAGGCTATTAAACTCAACTCATACAAAACTATGAACATTCATTGCCCATTATCTGTTTATTTGCACTTTATCTGTTTATTTATTCATGTGTGTATATATTTATATAATGGTATATGGACATACTGATCTGTTCTGTATTATTCATGCCAACTATATTCTGTTGTGCTGAAGCAAAGCAAGAATTTCATTGTCCTATCTGGGACACTTGACAATAAACTCTCTTGAATCTTGATCTTGAAATTCCTCTTCATGTTTCTAAAGGTATGTCTTTTTATTCTGTGGCTATGGCTTCTGATCCTAGACTCTCCCACTGGTGGAAACATCCTCTCCGCAAAGACTCTATCCAGGCCTTTCACTATTCGGTGAGTTTCAATGAGGTCTACCCCCTCATCCTCCTAAACTCCAGCGAGTGACGTTGGATCAGGACTTGAGACTTAATCCTATTTACCCCACTGTTATAGAGGGTGGCTAAGTGACTGTGAGTCCACATTGGAGCTGATTTCACTTAACTAACAAGATGCAACTCAGTTAACTTGTACTAACTGGATAATTAGCGTGCGCACTTTCGCAAATCCTAACTAAACATTGCCACCAATTCATATATGTCATGTCAGTAGTGTTAATAATTTAAATCTGACCAAAATATTGATCCTTGGAGAATTAGTCAAATCCTACACTAGTTTGTAATGAATAACTTGAAATCAACAGCTGAAGAGTCAGCATTCTGACACGGATGTGTTAAGACTTGACATGAGACACATTTGGTTCCAAAATTCATCATGTTCTTCCAGTGTTCATTCAAAGACATCTATTTTGAACAATCAACATAAGTCTTCCAGAGGAAACTGCAGAAGAGGATGCTAAGATGCAATTATGACTTTTATAAGACAGTTTGATGGATGTATAGATAAGGAAGGGTTTAGAGGGCCAAGGTCATATGCAGGCAAAGCACCAAGACAAAGGGTCATTGGGCTGAAAGGTCTGTTTCCGTGCTGTACAACTTTAGTTTAGTTTTAGATTTGGGATACAGCGTGGAAACAGGCTCTTCTGCCCACCAAGTCCGTGTCGACCAGTAATCCCCGCACACAAGCGCGTTCCAACACACAACAATTTACATTTTTTTACTCAAGCCAATTGTCCTCCAAACTTGTACGTCTTTGGAGAGTGGGAGGAAATCTGAAATCTGAGTACCCGGGAGAAAACCCATGTGGTCACAGGGAGAACATGCAAACTCCATACAGACAGCACCCGTAGTCAGGATCGAACCAGGATCTCTGGCGCTGTAAGGCAGCAACTCTACTGCTGCACCTATGCTCTACAGCTCTATTCAACTGGTGGCTCAGCGTTGCTGCCTTACAACGTCAGAGATCCGGGTTCGATCCTGATTGCGGGTGTTACCTGCAAGGAGTTTGTACGTTCTCCCTGTGACAGCGTGGGTTTTCCCCAGCTGCTCCGATTTCCTCCCACACTTCAAAGACATGCAGGATTGTAGGTTAATTGGCTTTGGTAAAATTGTAAATTGTCCCTCGTGTGTAGGATAGTGCTAGTGTACGGGATCACTGGTCGGCATTGACTTGATAGGCCTAAGATTAGTTTAGTATCTCTGAACTAAACAATCTGATTTCCCTGCCATTGGCATTCAATATTATTTAATTGATGGCAATGCATAGACTTATGAGAAATCACGCAACTCATAATAAATTGAACATATGGGTAGTTGGCTGAAGCATAAGAACTTCCCAATAAAATCCTGGCAAATTTGAGAGGAAGCACTAAGCTCCAGATTTAAAAGTTCCTGAACTTCTAGTTATGAATCATCTGATTATCATAATAACTCACAAGTAACTTGTGCGAAACAAGAACAATCCCACCCTACATTTCAAGGCAAGGGAAAGGAGACGGCATTTGCTAGGTCAGATGACCTTGGTATGACTTGCATTTTCAGTAAAATGTGAGAGAGGAAGAAGAGAAACAAGACATGGAATATCTTAGTCCTACTGACTGACTGCAGTGAAGGAACACCACTATCAGCCATTTTCTCTCTCCCCTAAATACTGCCGACAAAAGCAAAAGGATCAAAAGTCCACAGAAAGTTCAGAGGAAGCATACTGCATAGGAAGGAAATGCAGGTCAAGCAGCACCTCTGGAGAAAAGGTATAGGTGATGTTTTGGGTCGAGACCCTTGTTCAGATTAAGGTAGCATCACAGCTTGGTTTGGAAACAGCTCTGCCCAAGACAGGGAGAAATTGCAGAGAAATGTACGTAGCCCAGTCTGTCACATAGACAGCTCTTTCCACCATTGACTCTAACTACATTTCACATTGCCTCCGAAAAATAGCCAACATAATCAAAGAAATCCTACATTCCTCCTTCTCCCTGCTCACATTTGGCAGAAGATACAGAAGCTTGAAAGCGCGCACTGCCGGACTCAGGAACAGCTTCTTCCCCTCTGTTATCCGGCTTCTGAACAGTCCTTCCATAAGCAAGGTTACTGTCCGATTCACCTCTACCCCATTGGGGAAATTGGACTTTGTCTATGGAACTGGTGCGCTACAATGCTGAGAACAAAGCCGCCACAGCCAGACATAAAAACAGCATTTTTCCATGAGCATTCATCACATGTTTAAATTATAACGTTTTATTTTTAATTGTCTACTATATATTGTGTTGTTACTTGCGAGCAAAGCACCAATTTAAATTCCTTGTATGTATACATACTTGGCGAATAAAATTGAATCAATATATTCTGCACTCTGTATCTTCCCCTTTGCTCTACCTATTATACTTCAGTTTGACTTGATTGTATTTATTTATCTGATTAGCTGATCAACCACTGGGTGGCGCCAGCAATGGCTGCCTCGCCAAAAGTCTGTCTGTCCCTTCCTTTGTTTTTTTTGGGGATGTGTTAAATGTATGTTTTTAGTGTTCATTAGTTTGTTTTATGTGGGGGTTGGGGAACTTTTCCCTAATCTCTTACCTCGACGGAGATGTGACATTTTTCTGTATCGTTTTGCTGTCCACACTGCGGCCTAACATCGAGTTGGCTGCCTCTTGCTGGAGACCGATTTCGAGAGCTCCACCACCTCAGCCTACGGGGCTTAACATCGCGGAGCCCGCGGCCTCTGGTCAGAGACAGACATCCGGAACTACAAGCCACAGGAACTCCGATCGCACCGACACAGGAGCTTCGATCGCCCCGACGCGGGAGATTTGATTGCCCTGACACGGGGGCTTCGACCGGCAGCTGCGGGAGCTCCGATTGCCCCGACACATGGTTCAACTGCCCCGACTGTAGGAGAGAAATGAGGGAAGAAGGTTAGAATTTATTGTCTTTATGTGGGGAATCCGCTGTGGTGGATGTTTATGTTAACTTTTATGTAGTTGTGTATCTTGTTGCTTTTTTAGGACGGCTGATTATTAATTCGCATATCACTGTACCTTAATTGGTACAGGTGACAATAAAAGGCCTTTGAAACCTTTGAAAACAACCTTTTCACTGTATCTCAGTACACGTGACAATAATAAATCTAAACATAAAGTTCTTCAATACAGACTGTGCACAAACTAAACATCACCATAATGAGAAGAACTGATCGACCGTAGATGAGATTTTGACATTGCATCTTATTCTGGTCTCTCTTCCAGCCATTTGCCCCCATCTTGCTCTACATTTAAGATAGTCACAAAATGCTGGAGTAGGTGATGTTACGGGTCAAGGCCCTTCTTCAGACTGAAAGTCAGGGGTGAGGCAAACAAGAGATAGAGAGGGTGATGTAAGAACTGCAGATGCTGGTTTACACTGAAGATAGGCCCGAAACGTCACCCATTCCTTCTATTCAGAGATCCCGCCAGTCCCGCGCAGTTACTCCAGCAATTTGCATCTATCTTTGCTGTAAATCAGCATCTGCAGTTCCTTCCTATACATTTTGCTTGCTCTACATTTAGATGCAGATCCTCCCCACTGCACGGTCCGTCCATCCAACAGAGTATTTGGGAGTACAGCGGTTGGATTTGGCAGTTGCTATGGGACTGGAGGCATCTTATCCAAATTGGTCCGTACTTGAATTTCCCATTTGCAAACCATTCGGGTTACAAAGAGCTCCCGGGAAGAGAACCCAGTCGCAATCCGGGGATGAGCCAATAGACAATAGACAATAGGTGCAGGAGAAGGCCATTTGGCCCTTTGAGCCAGCACCATTCAATGCGATCATGTCTGATCATTTCCAATCAGTACCCTGTTCCTGCCTTCTCCCCATATCCACTGGCTCAGCAATCTTTAAGAACCCTATCTAGCTCTCTCGTGAAAGTATCAAGAGAACCAGCCTCCATCGCGCTTTGAGGAAGAGAATTCAACAGAATTCATAACTCTCTGTGTGAAGAAGTGTTTGCTCATCTCTGTTCTAAATGGCTTACCCCTTATTCTTAAACAGCGGCCCCCTGGTTCTGGACTCCCCCAACACGGGAACATTTTTCCTGCCTCCAGCGTGTCCAAACCCTTAATAATCTTTTATGTTTCAATAGTGGATGACCTTGGGTTCATCCGAGAAACTGAGTCGTTCCTCGACAAGTCCTACAGTAAGATTGTTACACCTAAGGTACTGGAAGAGAGAAGGTGGGTGATGGTGAGAAAGGGAGGGAAGCATGGAATGCAAAGGTCCCCGTGTGTTGTACCTCTTGTGAACAGGTTCACACACTTAGAAGCTGTCGGGACCGAAGACGTTATCACACTGAGCGGCTGACTGGATTGTGAAGCAAAAAGGGCTGTTGAGCCAAAACCAAAGAGGCCAACATCAGGCAACGCCATTGTAGTGGGAGACTCCATTGTGAGAGGTACGGACAAGGGTTTCTGCGGCAACAGATGGGATTCGAGGATTGTGTGCTGCCTACCTGGTGTCAGGATCCAGGATGTCATGGACAGAGTGCAGAAAATCCACAAGGGTGAAGGTGAACAGCCGGAAGTGGTAGTGCATGTCGGCACAAACGATGTCGGAAAGTAGGGGATGAATATTCTGCAGCGTGACTTTAGAGACCTCGGAAAAATGCTGAAAAGCAGGACCTCCAGGATTGTTATTTCCGGTTTGCTTCCAGTTCCTCATGCTGGCGAGAGCAGGAACAGGGAGATACGGGACCTGAATGTGTGGCTGGGGAACTGGTGCAGGGGGCAGGGATATAGATTCTTAGATCACTGGGATATGTTTTGGAGTAAGGAGGAACTGTACAAAAGGGACGGATTGCATCTTAACAGGTGGGGAACAGCGTTCTGGCAGGCAGGTTTTCCACTGCTACACGGGTGGATTTAAACTGAATAATGGTGGGGTGTCAAATGGGATAGTCGAGGATGGAGTTAAAAGGAAAGAGAGTAAATTGATGGTTAATGACCCCAGAATTAACGGGAAAGGAAGCTCACAAAGGGATAGGAGAGTATGGCCAAGTGTAATAGGGATCGATGTGAAAGGTGAGGTGCGTAAGGAATTAAAAGCATTGTATATGAATGCGCGAAGTATAAGAAGTAAAGTAGATGAGCTTGAGGCTCAGTTAGAGGTTGATAGATATGACATTGTGGGGATTACTGAGACGTGGCTGCAGGAGGATCGGGCCTGGGAACTTAATATTCAGGGTTATACATCCTATAGAAAGGACAGGCAGGTGGGCAGAGGAAGGGGGGGGGGGGGAGGGGTTGCTCTGGTGGTGAGGGATGGAATTCAGTCCCTTGCGAGGGAAGACATAGGGACTGACGAGGTAGAGTCACTGTGGATTGAATTGAGGAATTGTAAAGGCAAGAAGACACTAATTAGTGTTATATACAGACCCCCAGATAGTAGCCGGGATGTAGGGTGTAAGTTGCAGCAGGAGTTAACACTGGCATGTAACAAAGGTAATGCCACTGTGGTGATGGGGGATTTCAATATGCAGGTAGACTGGGAAAATCACGTTGGTTCAGGACCCCAAGAAAGAGAGTTTGTAGAATGCTTCCAAGATGGATTCTTAGAGCTGCTTGTAATGGAGCCGACCAGAGAAAAGGCAATTCTGGATTTAGTGTTGTGCAATGAACCAGGTATGATAAGAGAACTCGAGGTAAAGGAGGTAGTGATCATAATATGATTAGTTTTAATCTGCAATTTGAGAAGGAGAACGTTAAATCGGAAGTGGCAGTGATGCAGTTGAACAAAGGGGACTATGAAGGCATGAGAGGAGAGCTGGCCAAGGTAGACTGGAAAGGGATCCTAGCAGGAATGACGGTGGAACAGCAATGGCAGGAATTTCTGGGCATAATCCGGAAGACGCAGGATCATTTCATTCCAAACATGAAGAAAGATTCTAGGGGAAGTAGGAGGCAACCATGGCTGACAAGAGAAGTTAGGGATAGAATAAAATGAAAAGAAAAGATGTATAACACAGCAAAGAGTAGCCGGATGCCAGAGGATTGGAAAACTTTCATAAGACAACAGAAGGAAACAAAACGGGCAATACGGGCTGAAAAGATGAAGTGTGAAGGGAAGCTGGCCAGGTATATAAAGAAGGACAGTAAAAGCTTCTTTAGATATGTTAAGGGAGAAAGAATAGCAAAGTCAAATGTGGGTCCCTTGAAGGCAGACACGGGTGAAATTATTATGGGCAACAAGGAAATGGCAGAAGAGTTGAATTGGTACTTCGGATCTGTCTTCACTAAGGAAGACACAAACAATCTCCCAGATGTACTGGAGGACAGAGGATCTAAGGGGGTAGAGGAACTGAAAGAAATTTTCATTATACGAGAAATAGTATTGGGTAGGCTAATGGGACTGAAGGATGATAAATCCCCTGGGCCTGATGGTCTGCATCCCAGGGTCCTCAGGTAGGTGGCTCTAGAAATAGTGGATGCATTGGTGATCATTTTCCAATGTTCAATAGATTCAGGATCAGTCCCTGTGGATTGTAGGATAGCTAATGTTACCCCAATTTTCAAGAAAGAAGCGAGAGAGAAAACGCAGAATTACAGACCAGTTAGCCTGACTTTGGTGGTGGGAAAGAGGTAATAATGGGGCATTTGGATAGCAGTAAAAGGATTAGTCCGTCATCTTTGACTTATGAAAGGTAAATCATGCTTGACTAATCTTCTGGAATTTTTTTCAGTAAAATGGATGAAGGGGTGCCAGTGGATGTAGTGTATCTAGACTTTCAGAAAGCCTTTGATAAGGTCCCGCACGGGAGACTGGTGACTAAAATACTAAAATTAGAGCATATTGTATTGGGGGTAGGGTTTTGACATGGATAGAAAATTGGTTGGCAGCAAAGAGTAGGAGTGAACGGGTCCTTTTCAGAATGGCAGGCAGTGGCGAGTGGAGTGCCGCAAGGCTCGGTGTTGGGGCCACAACTGTTTACCATGTATATTAATGATTTGGAAGAGGGAATTAGGACCAACACTAGCAAGTTTGCGGATGACACAAACCTGGGTGGCAATGTGAACTGTGAAGAGGATGTTAGGAGGTTGCAGGGTGAATTGGACAGGTTGGGTGAGTGGGCAGATGCGTGGCAGATGCAGTATAATATAGATCCTTCTAAAATCCAGAGTATACAAGTCCAGCCACTCCATTATCTCAGCTTATGAGAATCCCGCCATCCTGAGAATTAACCTTGTTAACCTACGCTGCACTCCCTCAATAGCAAGAATTTTCTTCCTCAAATTAGGGGGCCAAAACTGCACACAATACTCCAGGTGTGGTCTCACTATGGCCCTACACAACTGCAGAAGGACCTCTTTGCTTGTTTACTCAACTCCTCATGTTATGAAAGCCAACATGCCATTTGCTTTCTTCACTGCCTGCTGTACCTGCATGCTTACTTTCATTGACTGATGAACAAGGACCCTCAGATCCCGTAGTACTTCCCCTTTTCCCAACTTGACACCATTTAGATAATAATCTGCCTTTCTGTTTTTTCTACCAAAGTGAATAACCTCACATTTATCCACATTAATCTGTATCTGCCATGCATCTGCCCACTCACCCAACCTGTCCAAGTCATCCTGCATTGTCATAGCATCCTCCTTACTGTTCACACTGCCACCCAGCTTTCTGTCATCTACAATTTTGCTCATGTTACTTTGAATCCCTTCTTCTAAATCATTGATGTATATTGTAAATATCTGCGTGTCCCAGCACCGAGCCTTGCGGTACCCCACTAGTCACTGCCTGCCATTCTGAAAGGAACCCCTTAATCACGACTCTTTGCTTCCTGTCTGTCAGCCAATTTTCTATTCATGTCAGCACTCTACCCCCAATACCAGGTGCCCTAATTTTGTCCACTAATCCCCTATGTGGGATCTTATCAAATGCTTTCTGAAAGTCCAGGTACACTACATCAGCTGGCTCTCCCGTGTTCATTTTCCTAGTACATCCTCAGATAATTCCATAAGATTAGTTAAGCATGATTTCCCCTTAGTAAATCCATGCTGACTAGGACCGATCCTGTTACTGCTATCCAAATGTGCCGCAATTACATCTGTTATAATTGACTCCAGCATCTTCCCCACCACCAAGGTCAGGCTCACTGGTCTATAATTCCCTGTTTTCTCTTTCCCGCCTTTCTTAAAAAGTGGGATAACATTAGCTACCATCCAATCCACAGGAACGGATCCTGAATCTATAGAACATTGGAAAATGATCACCAATGCGTCCATGATTTCTAGAGCCACTTCCTTCAGTACGCAAGGTTGCAGACCTGTTATCAGGCTTCTGAACAGTCCTTCCATAAGCAAGGTTACTGTCCAATTCACCTCTACCCCATTACAAACATTGGACTTTGTATATGGAACTGGTGAGCTACAATGCTGAGAACAAAGCCGCCACAGCCAGACATAAAAACAGCATTTTTCCACGAGCAAAAGTCTGAAGCCTCCTTTGTGCTCTGGTATTTTATTTCATTCTTCACTTGTTTAAATTATGTTTTATTTTTAATTGTCTACTATATATTGTGTTGTTACTTGCGAGCAAAGCACCAATGCAAATTCCTTGTATGTATACATACTTGGCGAATAAAATTGATTCAATTTATTCTGCACTCTGTACCTTCCCCTTTGCTCTACCTATTTTACTTCAGTTTGACATGATTGTATTTATGTATCGGATTATCTGATCTGTTTGTATAGCATGCAAAATTCAACCACAGGGTGGCGCCAGCAATGGTTGCCTCGCCAACAGTCTGTCTGTCTTTGTTTTTTATGGGGATGTGTTAAATGTATGTTTTTAGTGTTCATTAGTTTGTTTTATGTGGGGGTTCGGGAACTTTTCCCTAATCTCTTACCTCGACGGAGATGTGACATTTTTCTATATCGTTTTGCTGTCCACACTGCGGCCTAACATCGAGTTGGCTGCCTCTTGCTGGAGACCGATTTCGAGAGCTCCACCACCTCAGCCTACGGGGCTTAACATCGCGGAGCCCGCGGTCTCTGGTCAGAGACAGACATCCGGAACTACAAGCCACAGGAACTCCGATCGCACCGACACAGCAGCTTCGATCGCCCCGACGCGGGAGATTTGATTGCCCTGACACGGGGGCTTCGACCGGCAGCTGCGGGAGCTCCGATTGCCCCGACACATGGTTCAACTGCCCCGACTGTAGGAGAGAAATGAGGGAAGAAGGTTAGAATTTATTGCCTTCCATCATAGTGAGGAATGTGGGGAATCCACTGTGGTGGATGTTTATGTTAACTTTTATGTAGTTGTGTATCTTGTTGCTTTTTTAGTACGGCTGATTAGTAAGTCGCATATCACTGTACATTAATTGGTACAAGTGACAATAAAAGGCCTTTGAAACCTTTGATCCTGCCAGTCCCCCGAAGTTATTTTTGTGTCTTTGGTGTAAATCAGCATCTGCAGTTCCTTCCTATACATTTTGCCTGCTCTACATTTAGATGCAGATCCTCCCCACTGCACAGTCCTTGAATGGAGTCGATGGGGGAGGTAACGGGACAGATGTAGCATTTCTTGCGGTTGCAACGGAAAGTGCCCGGGGAGGGGGTGGTACAGGAGGGAAGGGAAGAATTGACAAGGGAGTTGCGGAGGGAGCGGTCTTTGCGGAAGGCAGACATGGGGGGAGATGGGAAGTTGTGGCGAGTGGTGGAGTCACGTTGGAGGTGGCGAAAATGGGGGAGGATTATTTGTTGTATGTGATGGCTGGTGCGATGAAAGGTGAGGACTAGGGGGACTCTGCCCTTGTTGAGAGTGCGGGGATGGGGAGAGAGAGCAGTGTTGCAACTGCAAGAAATGCAACACCTGTCTATTTACCTCCCCCCTCGACTCCATTCAAGGACCCAAGCAATCGTTCCAGGTGCGACAGAGATTCACCTGTATCTCCTCCAACCTCATCTACTGCATCCGCTGCTCTAGATGTCAGCTGATCTACATCGGTGAGACCAAGCGGAGGTTGGGCGATCGTTTCGCCGAACACCTCTGCTCGGTCCGCAAGAACCTACCTGACCTCCCGGTGGCTCAGCACTTCAACTCCCCCTCCCATTCCCCGTCCGACCTCTCTGTCCTGGGTCTCCTCCATTGCCAGAGTGAGCAACATCGGAAATTGGAGGAACAGCACCTCATATGTTCGGCACGGACTAGAAGGGTCGAGATGGCCTGTTTCCGTGCTGTAATTGTTATATGGTTATATGGTTATATGGTTATATTCCGCTTGGGGAGTCTGCATCCTGTGGGCATGAACATTGAATTCTCCCGATTTTGTTAGCCCATGCTGGCTCCTCCCTTTCCTCAGCCCTCGGTTTAGAAACATAGAAACATAGAAATTAGGTGCAGGAGTAGGCCATTCGGCCCTTCGAGCCTGCACCGCCATTCAATATGATCATGGCTGATCATCCAACTCAGTATCCCGTACCTGCCCTCTCTCCATACCCTCTGATCCCCTTAGCCACAAGGGCCACATCTAACTCCCTCTTAAATATAGCCAATGAACTGGCCTCGACTACCCTCTGTGGCAGAGAGTTCCAGAGATCCAGGGTTGTCTCCTCCCAACCCCCAGCCCTCGGGCTCCTCCTCCTCCTTTTTCCTTCCTTCTCCCCGCCACCCACTATCAGTCTGAAGAAGAGTTTCGGCCCGAAACGTTGCCTATTTCCTTCGCTTCATAGATGCTGCTGCACCCGCTGAGTTTCTCCAGCTTTTTTGTGTACCTTCGATTTTCCAGCATCTGCAGTTCCTTCTTGAACACATGGATTTGTGCCTGGGAGATCATGTTTGACTAATCTTCTTGAATTTTTTGAAGAGGTTACTAGGGAAATTGATGAGGGTAAAGCGGTGGATGTTGTCTATATGGACTTTAGTAAGGTCTTTGACAAGGTTCCTCATGTCCACTTCCACTGGAAGCTCATTCCACACAGCTACCACTCTCTGAGTAAAGAGGTTCCCCCTCATGTTACCCCTAAAGTTCTGTCCCTTAATTCTCAAGTCATGTCCTCTTTGAATCTTCCAGCTTAGCCGGGAAGTGGTGTTAGGTAAATTGAATGGATTAAAGGCCGATAAATCCCAAGGGCCAGATAGGCTGCATCCCAGAGTACTTAAGGAAGTAGCCCCAGAAATAGTGGATGTATTAGTGATAATTTTTCAAAACTCTTTAGATTCTGGAGTAGTTCCTGAGGACTGGAGGGTAGAAGATAATGTAACCACACTTTTTAAAAAGGAAGGGAGAGAAAAAACGGGGAATTACAGACCAGTTAGTCTAACATCGGTAGTGGTTAAACTGTTAGAGTCAGTTATTAAAGATGGGATAGCAGCACATTTGGAAAGTGGTGAAATCATTGGACAAAGTCAGCATAGATTTATGAAAGGTAAATCATGTTTGACGAATCTTATAGAATTTTTCGACGATGTAACTAGCAGAGTGGATAAGGGAGAACCAGTGGATGTGTTATATCTGGACTTTCAGAAGGCTTTCGACACGGTCCCACATAAGAGATTAGAATACAAACTTAAAGCACACGGTATTGGGGGTTCAGTATTGATGTGGATAGAGAACTGGCTGGCAGACAGGAAGCAAAGAGTAGGAGTAAACGGGTCCTTATCAGAATGGAAGGCAGTGACTAGTGGGGTACGGCAAGGCTCAGTGCTGGTACCCTAGCTATTTACAATATATATTAATGATTTGGACGAGGGAATTGAATGCAACATCTCCAAGTTTGCGGATGACACAAAGCTGGGGGGCAGTGTTAGCTGTGAGGAGGATGCTAGGAGGCTGCAAGGTGACTTGGATAGGCTGGGTGAGTGGGCAAATGCATGGCAGATGCAGTATAATGTGAATAAATGTGAGGTTATCCACTTTGGTGGCAAAAACAGGAAAGTAGACTATTAATTGGATGGTGGTCGATTAGGAAAAGGGAAGATGGAGCGAGACCTGAGTGTCATGGTGCACCAGTCATTGAAAGCAGGCATGCAGGTGCAGCAGGCAGTGAAGAAAGCGAATGGTATGTTAGCATTCATAGCAAAAGGATTTGAGTATAGGAGCTGGAAGGTTCTAGTGCAGTTGTACAGGGTCTTGGTGAGACCACACCTAGAGTATTGCGTACAGTTTTGGTCTCCTAATCTGAGGAAAGACTTTCTTGCCATAGAGGGAGCACAGAGAAGGTTCACCAGACTGATTGGACTTTCATATGAAGAAAGACTGGATAGACTCAGCTTGTACTCGCTAGAATTTAGAAGAATGTTGTGCTGCTACGTAACCCGCTCCACGGCACACTGAGGAGCACCTTCAGCAACAGACTAGTTCCACCAAGAACGCCACAGGAGATCCTGTTTCCCCGTGGCTATCAAACTGTACAACTCCACCCCCTTCTGTCGTGGGGTAGACTGACCCCCCCTCCCGCTCTCCCCCTTGTCACTTTAATTTCCTGTTTCATGTTTAGTTTATTTTAGTTTAGTTTAGAGATACAGCGCAGAAACAGGCCCTTTGGCCCACCGGGTCCGCGCCGTCCAGCGATCCCCGCACATTAACACTAACCAGCGATCATCCCATATACTAGCACTACTCCACACACTGCGGATAATTACAGTGTTACCATAGCCAATTAACCTGCAAGGCTTTGGAGTGTTGTAGGATATCATAAATCTTGGAGAAAACCCACGCAGGTCATGGGGAGAATGTACAAACTCCGTATAGACAGCACCCATAATCGGGATCGAACCTGGGTCTCCGGCACTGCATTTGCTGTAAGGTAGCAATTCTACTGCTGCGCCACCATGACCACCTTTATCTTGTGCTTTATTACTGTTGCCAGATCAATTTCCCTCCTGGGATAGATAAAGTTCTATCGCATGTGTTTAATTGTTCATTTTGGGACATATGACAATAAAGCACTCTTGACAGATACATGGATTGGATAGGTATGGAGAGATGTGGAGCAAATTCAGGCAGATGGGACTAGTGTAGATGGAGCATCTTGCTCAATGTGGGCAAGACAGAATGTGCAGGAACAGCAAGCAGATGCTGGTTTACACTGAAGATAGACACAAAATGCTGGAGAAACTCAGCGGGACAGGCAGATTACAACTCAGCGATATGAATATTGATTTCTCCAACTTCAAATAACCCTTGCGTTCCCTCTCTCTCCATCCCTCCCCAACTCTAGTTCTCCAAGAAACTTCACCTATCCATGTTCTGCACAGATGCTCCCTGACCTGCTGAGTAAGTCCAGCACCCTGTGAAACGTCACCTATGCATGTTCTCCACAGATGCTGCCTGACCCGTTGAGTTACTCCAGCACTCTGTGAAACGTCACCTAACCATGTTCTCCACAGATGCTGCCTGTCGTTTCACATTGGGACCCTTCTGGTTTGAGTGGGCCAGTGGAGTGGAGAAGCCAAGACAGTTGTTGCACCACCAGTGGATATAAAAAGGCCCAGAGAGGGTAGAAGGCTGGGTAGGGGGGCAGGAGGGGGGGGGGGGAGGAGAGATGGGGGGGAATATTTGAGACTGGAGACAGGATTGTCACTGGATGGATAGGATTCATCCAAGCTCAGAGGTGGCAGAAGAGCCCTACGTCCCCATGTTCCCAATGTAGGGGGAGTCCAGAACCAGGGGTCACAGTTTAAGAATAAGACCCGCTGTGTCACTCCACCTTTTATCTTGGTCTATTAACAGATTCAGATCTACCTTAGATCTCCTCTTGTAAGTCTGCTTGGCGCTTTCCGTTTTCACCGGCATTCTAGAAACTCCTTGCTTGGATTATTGATCCACACCAGCTGTTTCAATGCCTGGGTGAATGGGTACGGTGTACCCACTTCAAGCTAACAGATGGAATGGAGCCAGTTTGCCAAGTTGACAGATGAAATGGAGCCTGTCTCTCATGGTTACGGATGCAGTTCACTGTGAGGTCACCGGCCAGGCACATTATGAGGTCACCTCTGATTATGATCGTTTTCAAACTTGCGATCTTACGAATGGAAGGCAGGCCCAGAAGGGAATAAACCACTTCACCATATGACCGTCACAGTGGTTATAACCAACTCGACTCACGTGTTAGATACAAGGAACTCAGTTCAGTTGAGTTTATTGTCACGTGTACAGAGAAATACTTTTTGTCGTGTGTTAAAAACAGTCAGCAGAAAGACAATGCATGATTACAATTGCGCTATTTACTATGTATAGATACATGGTATAGGAATAACGTTTAGTGCAAGGTAAAGCCAGCAAAGATAGTCCGAGGGTCACCAATGAGGTAGATAGTAGTTCAGCACTGCTCTCTGGTTGTGGTAGGATGATTCAGTTGTCTGATAACAGCTGGGAAGAAATTGTCCCTGAATCTGGAGGTATGCTTTTTCACATTTCTGTACCTTTCCTAATTTGAGGAAGGACATTCTTGCTATTGAGGGAGTGCAGCGTAGGTTCACCAGATGAATATGCGGGATGGCAGGACTTACATATGATGAAAGAATGTGTCAACTGGGCATGTATTCTCTGGAATTGAGAAGGATGAGAGGAGATCTTATAGAAACATATACAATTCTTAAAGGATTGAACCGTCTAGATGCAGGAACAATGTTCCCAATGTTGGGGGAGTCCAGAACCAGGGGTCACAGTTTTAGAATAAGGATTAGGCCATTTAGGACTGAGATGAGGGAAAACGTTTTCATGCAGAACATCTGTGGAATTCTCTGCCACAGAAGGCAGTGGAGGCAAATTCACTGGATGCTTTCAAGAGAGAGTTGAATGTGGCTAACGGAATCAAGGGATATGGGGAGATAGCAGGAACGGGGTATTGATTTTGGATGATCAGCCATGATCATATTGAAAGGTGCTGGCTTCAAGGACCGAATGACCTTCTCCTACACCGATTTTCTATGTTTCTACGTCATGGTGAGTCCAGTTCTCGTTGATGTCTGGTCCTGAAGAAGGGTCCCGCTGAGTTACTCCAGCACTGTTCCTTCATGGCCTGGCTGGTGTCTTGCTCATATGAAAGAGCTACATTGCCAATGCACACAAGCTCCAACTTTGCTGTCAACATGAAAGTGAACTGAACTGAAATACATTGGTGAAACCCGAGTGATGGACAAGATAATGCTTCACAGGATAAAGTTAAATCTGCATTGAATTAAACCCCACTTGTAGAAACTAAACTAAAGGAAGATGTTTCCAAATGTTATGACCTTGATTCTATTACTCCAGAAGTGAAGGGCAGGTGGGGGAGGGTCTTAGGCAATTACACCCCCTCATTTAATCAACACAGGGGACAAGGGGCTGTCTTAATCATACTTAGATCTGTCAAGAAATAAAAGGCAAACAATATTAAATCTCAATTGTTTTCGTTTCGAGATACAGTGTGGTCCACCGATCCACGCCGACCAGCATTCACCTGTACATCCGCACTATCCTACACACTGACGACTTTTTACCAAAGCCAATTAACCTACAAACCTCTACGTCTTTGGAGTGTGGGAGGAAACCAGAGCACCCAGAGAAAACACAAGAGGGTCACGGGGAGGACGTACAAACTCCGTAGAGACAGCACCCGTAGTCAGGATTGAACCCGTGTCTCCGGCGCTGTGAGGCAGCAACTACACCATTGCGCCACCCTACCTGTTTGAGGAAAAATACTTAAAAAGCAGCAGAATATTTTTGACATTTGCTAAATGAGAGTTGTCTATAGTTAAAGCGTGTGTAGTTTGTTCCTGGCACGAAAACACCTCTGCTTTAACAGTTTCACACTAAACTCTATTAACCTAAAGACTCCACTGTTGAAATGCAATTCAATATTTGACAAATCTGAACACCGTAACAGACATACACAAAGCACACAGAGGGATTACTGGAGTGCGTTTTCCCTTTGTGGTCCCTGAGAAATTAGTGGCAGTGGCAGAGTGTTGTTCAGATGTTCTACCCAACACCATTTCCTGCCTAATGTGGATTTCATTCAGTTCCTCTCCCACCCCAGATCCTCTGGCCACTACTATATCAGGAAGAGTGTTTGGGTCCTCCTTAGTGAAGACATAGAAACATAGAAAATAGGTGCAGGAGGAGGCCATTCTGCCCTTTGAGCCAGCACCGCCATTCATTGTGATCATGGCTGATCGTCCCCTATCCATATCCTGTGCCTGCCTTCTCCCCATAACCCTTGACTCCACTAGCCTCTAGAGCTCTATCTAACTCTCTCTTAAATCCATCCAGTGACTTGGCCTCCACTGCCCTCTGTGGCAGGGAATTCCATAAATTCACAACTCATGGGTGAAAATGTTTTTTCTCGCCTCAGTCTTAAATTACCTCCCCTTTAATCTAAGACTGTGGCCCCTGGTTCTGGACTCGCCCAACATTGGTAAAATTTTTCCTGCATCTAGCTTGGCCAGTCCTTTAATAATTTTATATGTTTCTATAAGATCTCCCCTCATCCTTCTAACCTCCAGTGAATACAAGCCTAGTCTTTTCAATCTTTCTTCATATGACAGTCCCACCATCCCAGGGATCAATCTCGTGAACCTCAATCACAAGGATGTCTTTCCTCTAATTAGGAGTCCAAAACTGTATACAATACTCCAGATGTGGTCTCACCAGAGCCCTATACAACTGCAGAAGAACCTTTTTACTCCTATACTGAAATCCTCTTGTTATGAAGGCCGACATTCCATTAGCTTTCTTCACTGCCAGCTGTACTTGTAAGCCAACTTTCAGTGACAGGTGTACAAGGACGCCCAGGTCTCGCTGCACCTCCCTCTTCCTAACCTAACCCCATTGAGATAATAATCTGCCCCCTTGTTTTTGCACCAAAGTGGATAACCTCTCATTTATCTATATTATACTGTATCACTCATTCAACCTGTCCAGGTCACCCTGCAACCTCCTAACATCCTCTTCACAGTTCACACTGCCACCCAGCTTTGTGTCATCTGAAAACTTGCTAGTGTTGCTCCTAATTCCCTCTTCCAAATTATTAATATATGTGGTAAACAGTTGCGGCCCCAACACCGAGCCTTGCAGCACTCCACTCGCCACTGCCTGCCATTCTGAAAAGGACCCGTTCACTCCTACTCTTTGCTTCCGGTCTGCCAACCAATTTTCTATCCGTGTCAACACCCTACCCACAATACCATGTGCTCTAATTTCAGCCATGGTCGTCCCTTTCTCCCCTTGGAATCTTTCTTCCTCCGAGGAATTAAATGATTCTGCACCTTCTGCAGCGGCAGATTTTCATATCTTTCAGGTAATTAGTACCCTAGCCGCTATTTGGATGAGCATGGTTGAAGGAGGTGTCTTCTAAATGCATGCAAGCTCACTCACAGTCCTTCAAAGCTTATTCTCAGATATGACTTCAGAACACAGTCTTTTGATGAATAAATGCTTTATTGTTGATGGAAAACAGTGAAATATATCCAAGTTTCTTCCGACTCGTTACTGCAATCTTCTTCGAACTCCAGCTTATTACTTTAGACATTAGAAAACTCCTCGTGTCTCCATAATAATAATAATAATACATTTTATTTATGGGCGCCTTTCAAGAGTCTTAAGGACACCTTACAAAAATTTAGCAGGCAGAGGAAAAACATGTAAGGGGAATGAAATAAATAGTAGAGACATGACTAGTACACAAAGTAAAGACAGAATTCAATTCAAAACACAATATGAGGCAATTAATGCACCGATGAAAAGGGAGAGGGACGTGGGGCTAAGGATAGGCAGAGGTGAAGAGATGGGTCTTGAGGCGGGACTGGAAGATGGTGAGGGACACGGAATTGCGGATCAGTTGGGGGAGGGAGTTCCAGAGCCTGGGAGCTGCCCTGGAGAAGGCTCTGTCCCCAAAACTGCGGAGGTTGGACTTGTGGATGGAGAGGAGACCGGCTGATGTGGATCTGAGGGACTGTGAGGGTTGGTACGGGGAGAGGAGGTCAGTGAGATATGGGGGGGGGGACAGATGGTGGAGGGCTTTGTAGGTGAGGATCAGGATTTTGTAGGTGATCCGGTGGGAGATGGGAAGCCAGTGAAGTTGTTTGAGGACTGGAGTGATGTGATGCCAGGATTTGGTGTGGGTGATGAGTCGGGCGGCTGCGTTCTGGACCAGTTGGAGTCGGTTGATGTAGGTGGAGCTGATGCCAAGGAGAAGTGAGTTGCAATAGTCCAGTCGGGAGGAGATGAAGGCATGGATGAGTCTTTCAGCAGCGGGAGGTGTGAGAGAGGGTCTGAGTTTGCCGATGTTGCGGAGATAAAAGAAGGAGGTTTTAATGACATTGAATTGAATTGAATTGAATTGAATTTTTGAATTGAATTGAATGCCTTTATTGTCATTCAGAACTTACGGTCTGAACGAAATTTCGTGCCTGCAGTCATACATACAATCATACAATAATAAACAACAGTAAACACAAATTAACGTCCACCACAGTGTATCCTCCAAGCACCTCCTCACTGTGGTGGAGGCAAAAAATCTTAGGGTTACTGTCTCTTCCCTCCTCTTCTCCCTCTGCGCTGAGGCGATTCCCCACCGGGCGATGGCACAACAGTCCCGCGGCTCACCGAACCCAATGGGCCGGCTCAAACACCGCGGCCCGGGGTGGTCGAAGCTGCCGCCCTCCAGTCCAGCGGACGCAGCCGCTGGCCCGCGGCTGAACCCAGGACTTAGGTCATAGCCGCCAGAACGGCGTCCCAGGCCCCGGAGCACCGTTCCAGCCCCGAGCCGGATCTCCCTCACGTGAGTGCCGTTCCTCCCTCGGGCTGGGCCACTCCGACGGGAGTGCCGTTCCTCCCTTGGGCTGGGCCACTCCGACGGGAGTGCCACAGCCCCTCACGGGAGAGTCCCGGCCCCTCGCCAGGCCGTCCTCACGGGAGCGCAGTTCCAGCCCCGAGCTGGGCCGCCCTCACGGGAGCGAGCCCAGGGCGAGTCCTGATAGGCTGCCTCCGGAGTCCCGAGGTCGCCAGCTCCGCCATTAGGCCTCAGCGCAGACGGAGGCAGAGAGAGAGGGGGGATACGACGAAGAAGTCGTATTCCCCCCAAGGGAGAGACAGCAAACCCCATTTCAACCCCCCACCCCACATAAACACAACCTAAAAACCAAAAACGCAACTAGACAAAACGAAAAAAAACACAAAAAAGTAAAGACAAACGGACTGCAGGCGAGCCGCAGCCGTTCCCAGCGCCTCCACTTCCGCCGGGTCCTTGGTCACATGGCGGATGTGAGGCTCAAGGGAGAGGGTGGAATCAAAGATCACGCCAAGGTTGCGGGCCTGGGGAGATGGGGAGACAGTGGTGCCGTCGATGGTGAGAGTGGGGTTATTGATTTTGCTGAGTGTGGCTTTGGAGCCTATGAGGAGGATAACACTGTTATATGATAACTGATAACCTATGAGGAGGATAGCTCCATAACACTGGCAAGATTTGCATGATCCCGCATGATCACCTTTAGATCTCTCATGGACCCTGCATGGTCCGCATGGTAGAAGGGTTAAGCCTTCCCATCGTCTCTCCAAAACTAATCTAAAAACTAAACTTCTGCACAAGCATCTAAGCTCCAAACATGCCCAAAAACACGTCATAAATCCTACCCACAATATAACGGGCAGTCTAAAATTGAAAGGCACATACCATCCTCAATGACATGCAAAACAGGCCAAATGGCCACGACACCTTCTGTATTATTCCTAGAAACACCTGCCAATTTTGTTCCACTGTCATCCCTGCTAGTGTATCTTTCCAGTCAACTTTGGCCAGCTCCTCCCTCATGGCTCCATTGTCCCCTTTATTCAACTGCAACAATGACATCTCCGATCTACTCTTCTCCCTCTCCAATTGTAGATTCAACCTGACCATGTTACAGTCACTACCTACTAATGGTTCAGCAACCTCGAGTTCCTTTATCAAATCCGGTTCATTACATAATACTAAATCCAGAATTGCCTTCTCCCTGGTAGGCTCCAATACAAGCTGTTCAAAGAATCCATCACAAAGGCACTCTACAAAGTCCCTTTCTTGGGGTCCAGTACCAACCTGATTTTCCCAATCTACCTGCATGTTGAAATCTCCCATAACAACCACAGCATTACTTTTACTACATGCCAATTTTAACTCCATTCAACTTGCGCCCTATGTCCAGGCTACTGTTTGGGGGCCTGTAGATTAGTCCCATTAGGGTCTTTTTACCCTTACAATTCCTTAGTTCTATCCATACTGACTCCACATTTCCTGTTTCAATGTCACCCCTTGCAAGGGACTGAATTTCATTCCTCACCAACAGGGCAATGCCACCTCCTCTGCCCACCTGTCTGTCTTTTCGATAGGAGGTATACACTTGAATATTCAGTTCCCAGCCCTGGCCCTCTTGCAGCCATGTCTCAGTAATTCCCACAACATCATACTTGCCAGTTTCAAACTGAGCTTCAAGCTCGTCCACTTTATTCCTTATACTTCGCGCATTCATATATAATAATAATAATAATGATGGATGGGATTTATATAGCGCCTTTCTAATACTCAAGGCGCTTTACATCGCATTATTCATTCACTCCTCAGTCACACTCGGTGGTGGAAGTACTTTAACCTCTGTATTCACGTCCCCCCTCACAATTGGCCCTGACTTTACTCTGTTGTCCATTCTCAAGCTTTCCTTCCCATTAATTCGAGAATCTTTTGAAATTTTTCCTGCAGCCACTTCCCCTTCAACTCCATCTTTATTTTCCCAATTTGTCAATCCCTCCCCCCCTCTATTTAGTTTAAACCCACACATGTAGCCCCAGCAAACCTGCCTGCCAGAATGTCGGTCCCCCTCCAGTTAAGGTGCAATCCGTCCCTTTTGTACAGGTCACCCCTACCCCAGAAGAGATCCCAGTGGTCTATAAATCTAAATCCTTGCTCCCTGATTCAGCCCCTCAGCCACACATTCAGATCCCCTATCTCCCTCTTCCTGTCCTCACTAGCACGTGGAACTGGACGCAATCCAGAGATAACCACCCTAGAAGTCTGGCATTTCAGTCTTCTTCCCAACACTCTGAAGTAATGTTGGAGAACCTCCTTCCCCTTCTTCCCGATGTCGTTTGTGCCTACGTGCACAACTACTGCCGGCTGTTCACCTTCTCTCTCGAAGATGTTCAGAATTCGGCTCGTGACATCCTGAACCCTGGCACCAGAGAGGCAACAGACCATCCTCGCATCTCGTCTGCCGCCACAGAATCTCCTGTCTGCTCCTCAGACAATGGAGTCACCCACCACTAGGGCTCTGCCCGACGTCGGTCTCGCCAGTCGAATCCCATCTCCAGGATTGGAGCCACGGACGTGTCCTCCGCTCGGACTCAAAAAGCTGGAGTAACTCAGCGGGTCAGGCAGCATCTCTGGAAAAAAAGGAATAGGTGACATTTCAGGTTGAGACACTTCTTCAGGCTACTTTCTTTTTTCACACAAAGGGTGGTTGAGGTGGGGACTATCACAACGTTTAAGAAACGGTTAGACAGGTACATGGATAGGACAGGTTTAGAGGGATATGGGCCAAACGCAGGCAGGTGAGACGAATGTAGACGAGGCATGTTGGTTGGTGTGGGCAAGTTGGGCTGAAGGGCCTGTTCCCATACTGTACAACTGTATGATACCGCAAATGTGCATATATACTTATATAACTTCACAACAACACCTTAATATGGGCCGGAGAACAACATGGCCATTTTACTGTTAGTAAGATGGATGGACAACACAAATGTCACCCATTCCTTCTCTCCAGGAATGCTGCCTGTCCCGCTGAGTTACTCCAGCATTTTGTGTCTACCTAACGTCACACTTACATCAAAAATACACCATTAAGGAATGTACGTTTCGATCCTGCTAAAGTTGGGCGTCTTCAATCTAGTGTGGGATGCATTACAAATCTAGAGCCTGGTAGCTCATACACAAACAAAGATACCATAACTTAAAAGAGGGCAGGATCACAATTGCAATCAAACACCCTGTTGCATATTAGCAATAATTGCATCTTGGAACTTTGATCAAAACTTTTAGGGTGGCACAGTGGTGCAGCTGGTAAAGTAGCTGCCTCTCAAAGCCAGAGATCAGGGCTTGATCCTGGTCTCTGGCGCTGTTTGTGTGGAGTTTGCACGTTCACTCTGTGACCGCGCATGTTTAGTCCAGGTGCTCCAGTTTCCTTCTGCATTCTAAAGACGTGGGGTTTTGTAGGTTAATTGGCCTCTAGTGTGTAGGATGCAAAAAGTGGGAAAACGTGAACCTACTGAACTGGTGAACAATGGTCGGTGCAGATTCAGTGGACCGAAGACTAAAACTAAAACTAACACAATCTGGCTTCCTCTGGTATCCTTCCAAATTCCAAAGACGTATGGGTTTGTAGGTTAATCGGCCTCTAGAGATAGCCCCAGTGTGTATGGTGTGAATGGGAAAGTGGGATAGCATAGAACTATAGAACGGGTGATCTATGGTCACTATTGGTTGTGGGCTGAAGGGCCCATTTCCATCCTGTATCACTAAGTTAAACCTTTAAGTGGTGTCGTTCGAATCTATGACTAGTCTTGCAATGTTAAATTCCTGCACAGAAGTCGCGGCACTACTGTGGTCAAGGGAAACCAGAAACACGCAGAGACACAGAGACGCACACACACACACACGCACACACACACACACGCACGCACACGCACACACACACGCACATACACACACACAGACACGCACACACACACACACACACACACACACAGACACGCACACACACACACACACACACAGACGCACACACACACACACACACACAGACGCACAGAAGCGCACGCACACACACACACACACACACACACACACACACACACACACACGCACACACACAGACACACACACAGACGCACGGACACACACACACACACACACACACACACACAGACACGCACACACACACACACACACACACACACACAGACGCACGCGCACACACACACACACACACAGACGCACACACACACACACACACTGTGAGTGAGTATGTACGTGTGTGTGTGTGTTAGAGAGTCAGTGTGTGTGAGTGTGTGTATGTTTGAGAGTCTGTGTGTGTCTGAGTATGTGTGTGAGTGTGTGTGGTGGAGGTTGTGTGTGTGATCAACAAATAACTAGTACAAATAATAGAGTCTTTCGTAGATCAGAGCTTATCTGTTGTTTAATAGCCTGATGGCTGTCAGGGTACACACACGCACATACACACACACAGACACGCACACACACACACACACACAGACGCACAGACGCACACAGACACACACACACACACACACACACACACACACACACACACACACACACACAGACACACACACACACACACACACACACACACACACACACACACACACACACATACACACACACACAGACACGCACACACACACACACACAGACGCACACACACACACACACACACACAGACGCACAGAAGCGCACACGCACACACACACACACACACACACACACACACACACACACACACACACACACACACACACACACACACACACACACACACACACAGAGACACGCACACACACAGACGCACACACACAGACACACACACACACACACAGACGCACGGAAACACACACACACACACACACACACACACACACACACACACACACACACACAGACGCACACACACACACACACACACACACACACACACACACACACACACACACACACACACATACAGACGCACACACACACACACACACACACACACACACACACACACAGACGCACACACACACACACACACACACACACACACACACACACACACACACACACACACACACACTGTGAGTGAGTATGTACGTGTGTGTGTGTGTTAGAGAGTCAGTGTGTGTGAGTGTGTGTATGTTTGAGAGTCTGTGTGTGTCTGAGTATGTGTGTGTGAGTGTGTGTGGTGGAGGTTGTGTGTGTGATCAACAAATAACTAGTACAAATAATAGAGTCTTTCGTAGATCAGAGCTTATCTGTTGTTTAATAGCCTGATGGCTGTCAGGGAGACGCTGTTCCTCAATGTGGATGTTACAGTTTTCAGTTTAAAAAAGTCGGACGTGACTCCAGAAGTCGAGCATAAGTCAGTCAGTCCACACGCCGTGATTCAGTCTGTCAGTCCAGAGGCCATGAGTTAGTCCCAAGGCAGTGTTTGTCCAGAGGCCATCAGTAGGTCACTCACCGCCCCCACCCCTCCACCCTCCCCCCCCCCACTGACATCTCCCACCTCAAGACACTGCCCGCATCCCTATAGGATGCTCCCTGTCCTGAAGCTGCCCCCATCCCCCGCTGCAGGACACCCCCCTCCCTCATCAGCCCACGAGATCCCTTGCCTGAAGCTGTCCCCCTCCCCCGGCTGCAGGACTTGCCACCACCACCCCACCCCGACAGCCTACGCCTCAAAACAATGTTTTGCACGAATTCTTCAGTGAGTCCAGAGGATTGAGAATTACAACAAAGGAATGGAATTTAATTTTGAACAACCAAGAAATGGAAGGATGAGAACAATCCAGAATTGCTGCAGGAATTGCTATACGATAGAACTGAAAAACAGCAATTTGTTTAGGAGAATGGGCCTCTGCTGAATGCTGAGCAGAGAGCTGTGTGTGCATTCAGTTTAACAGAAGGTGAAGACATTCCCCTTCAGCAGGTAAATTATGTGTGACTTAGCCGTGGAAAGATGAAGGGAATGTCAACGTTTTCCTGAAGGATGGATCATCGGTCAAGAATGTTGTTAATAAAAGCGTGCTTCGTTGAGTGATGACTTCTGAGAAAAATACTCAGATTTTACTTCGGAGTCACGTGAGTGATTCCGTGAAGAACCCGTTCAGCACGCATGCACTCCATTACGTCCAGCAGAGCAACAGCGGCACAGCGGGAGTCAGGCGCTCCCGCTATGGAGGTGAAAGAACGGACCGTCAGGTAAGCTGACGTCGGGTTTTTCTTTCACAGGGAGCCTTCTGCTGTCCTGCAGAGAAGAAAGGCTCTGCAACAAACCTGTCCCCCGCTCGACTCCACGGAGGAGCGTCCATCTGGGGGGGGGGGGGCCGCAACAGAACAGACCTGTCCCTCGCTCGACTCCACGGAGGAGCGTTCCATCTGGGGGGGGGGGGGAAGCATCAAGGCGGTAGGACCGCTTACCCGGCGCCGCTATCCCGACACCGTGCCGAGCCCAGCCCGCTAGCGCCTGAGCAGCGGGCTGGAAGTACCGCCACGGAAGAGGCGTCCGGCCGGTGGCTCCGACTTATCGTACGGGACGTCTTTCCTCCCGCATGGGGGGAAAGACAGCCGCCTGAACAAACCTGCCCCCCGCTCGACTCCACGGAGGAGCGTTCCATCTCGCTGGGGCAGCAACAAGGCGGTAGGACCACTTACCGGGCGGTCCGCTATACCCCGACACCGTGCCGAGCCCAGCCCGCTAGCGCCTGAGCAGCGGGCTGGATGTAAAGCCAAGGAAGAGGCGTCCGGCCGGTGGCTCCGACTTATCGGACGGGGACGTCTCTCCACCCAGGCGGGGGAGAGACAGCCGCTTGAGCCGCTTGGAGCGGCTCTTGGTGCAGGAGCTCCAGTGAGGTGCACCCCAGGAGGGGCGCTCTCGCAGAGGGGGGGTCAGGCACTCCCTCCACAGTGCCTTGTGCACTGTCCATTGCTTCCTCCTTTCCAGAGGATAGCTTTGGTGACCAGCACTGGGCTGGTCAAGGACAGGGGCAATGGCTGAAGATCTCGGGAGTATGCAAGGGGTGCAGGAACAGGAAGAGCTGCTAGGTGTGGTGGACAGCTACGTGGAAACCCCACGTGCAGGAGGCCGTTAAATGCCTGACGACAGCCATCACATCGTCTTTTCCTCGTTCCATGGACAAATACGGAGATGACCACAACCTTCGTAAAACAAGTCATAAGACCTGCCATAAAATCCTACATTGCGGGGTTGTGCATACCCCAGCCACTGAGCCAGACCCACTGCTCTTTGGCAAAAACCTCACAAAGCATATGAAGGACATGCAAGAGGTTTTACAAAACTTTCGGCTCATGAGGGCAGGGCCGGGACGAGTAACCAAAAACAGTCATTCCTACGCAGCAGCACCCCATCGCGTCCATCAGTCAACGTCTACCATATCAGACTGATGAAAGCTCGGGGTCCGCATTCTATCACCGAAAGTCTTCTTTAGACCAGGGCCCAGAGCGGACCCCATGGAAAATGTGCCACCCCCCAACGTCACCGCCACGTCAGACAACGTGCAACACCCATAACCATGGAGGTAGGTGGGTCTGGTTCCTACCAGTATATAGAGTAATACTAACACATGGGAGTCTATCACAAGTGATCAGTATATACTCAATGGCATTAGTGAATACAAATACAATTCATACTAGAAAAATTGCCACCAGGTCAACATTCACCCCAGAGGGTATTTTTCCCCTCTCCGTTAAAGAAACAAGAGGGACAAGCTGAACTGGTGAGAATAATTACAAAGGGTATCATGGGGGAACCTGAACCCTTGCAATTCGTATCAAATATATTCACTAAACCCAAAAAAGATGGTGGATGTCGCATCATCATTGACTTAACTTCACTAAATATGTCTGTTAAGTATATACATTTCAAAATGGAACCGGTTGTTACTGCCAAACAACTAAATTCCAAAGGATACTTCATGGCAAGCATTCATCTTAAAGATGTTTACTATTTAGTACCATTCACAAGGATCATCGCAGATACCTGAAATTTATCTGGATGGGGCAGCTATAGCAGTTTAAAGCGTTACCCAATGGGTTCACATCAGCCCAAGAGTGTCACCCAGACGCTAAAACCAGCTCTGGCAATATTCAGAAGACAAAAACATATTGTCATGGCATATCTTGATGATATCCTAAATGGTAGGCAAGACCATGAATTTGACTATGTTAGCTGTTCAGCTACCAAACAGTTATTCGAAACCCTGGGGTTGTCTTACATCCAGATAAATCTAAGTTGAAGCCATCCACTATCATGGACTACTTGGGCTTCACAATTAATTCAGTCTACGTGACTGTAACATTGCCAAGAGACAACATAGTTGAATTGGCACAATCATGCAACAATTTAATGGTCAACAAACTACCAACTACTCGACAAGTAACAGAGTAATTGGGAAAATGGTAGCAGCATTTCCGGCTACATAATTCGGACCTTTGTACCAAAAACGACATACAGGTCATTATGATCGTTTCATGAAGTTACCCACTGAAGTAATATCAGAACTACAGTGGTGGGCAAAAAACGTTTGACATAGTTTCAGCCTATTATCATCACTGACCCTACGTCAGTTATCCAAACAGATGCCAGTGCTCAAGACTGGGGAGCAACTAACTCTATATCCAGCACAAGTAGTAGATGAACTAACCCAGAATCATCATTACCACTTACACTGGGCATTAATTATCTAGAGATGTTGGGTGACTTTTATGGTTTAAAAGCATATGCATAAATATGGATCACTTGCATGTACGGTTATAAATAGATAATACTACGGTGGTGGCCTACATTAACCATATGGGCGGCAGAAAATCTGTATCATGCGACAAGTTGGTCAACACAATTTGGCAATGGTGTGTCCAAAGACATATTTGGCTATCAGTAACTTACCTGCCAGGTAAGCTAAATACAGTGGCAGACACCAGGTCACGTAAATTTAATGACAACATCGAATGGATGTTAAAACCCCAAATTTTTTCCCCCCACAAAAGTTATCAAGCAATATGGCACGCCAGATATTGATTTATTTGCATCGAGGCTAAATCATCAGGTACCTATCTATGTAAGTCGCTTGGGAACCAGACCCTGAGGCAGCAGCGGTAGATGCGTTCGCGCTGGATTGGGGAAATTCTTCTTCTATGCATTTCCTCCCTTCTGCCTCATCAGTCGGGGACTACGCACAGTACAAATGGACTCTGCTTCAGGTATTTTGATAGTACCTGACTGGCCTACACAGCCATGGTTCCCAATACTCCATGACATGGTTGTTGAAACTCCGATGGTATTCCCCAGTGACCCAGAGTTGTTAACACCCAGTGTCAGGCACAAGCCACCCGTGCCATGAAAAAATCAAACTCCTGGGTTGCAGATTCTGCACAAACCACTTCTGGGACTGGGATTATCATAACAAACCGTCGACACCATGTCAGCATCCCTCCGAACATCCACTAAAAAACAGCACTTGTCCAGCATCAAAAAATGGGAGAAGTACTGCTTGGATACAGGAACCACCTACTCAACCGCTACAGTTACCAACGTACTGGAATTCCTGGCGAAACTTCACCACGATGAAGGACTCAGCTACAGAGCCATCAACACAGCTAGAATTGCCCTGCCTGTCTATTTAAAACCAGCTCCAGGACAATAGGCCATGGGGTCCCACCAGCTGGTGGTCAAACCAATGAAGGGTATTTACAACTCTAACCCCCTAGATCAAGGTACACCCATATATGGGATGTCAGTGTGGTCCTGACATACCTCAGGGGATGGCCACCAGCCAGATCCCTCAACCTGGAACCATCCATGCTCAAAACATTCATGTTGATGGCACTTGTAGCTGCACAGAGGGTCCAGTCACTACACCTGTTGCGACTGATCACCATGCTCACAGCTCCAGACCAGATCTCTGTCGTTATCCAGGGAATGATCAAACAGAGCAGACCAGGAACGCCTAATCCAGTCGTGGAATTCCTGGCTTACCCGCCAGAAACATGGTTATGTGCCATGACCCTATTATCCTACATAGACACAACCAAAATATTCGAGGGAGATGAAAAGCCTTGTGGGTCAGTCATAAAAAACCTTATGGTCGGGTGACGAGCCATTTCGAGATGGCTCAAGCAGGTGCTAAAAGCTGCTGGGATAAAAACTAACATGTACAAATTTCATTCCCCCAGTGCAGCATCCACGTCGACGGCTAAAAAAAATGGACGTGCCTATAAACCACATCCTGGCTACAGCAGGATGGTGGGGGGAAAGACCGTTCAGAAATTTTATAATAAGCCGTTGGCAAAAACCTGTTTTATTTGCAGGAAAGATTTTACAGACTGCAAATATTTAATTTAAGCCCGGGGGAGCAATTTAATTTCTTTGTTGTTATTGTTAAAAAATACCATTGTGTTTTTCTACAAACAGATTCATTGGTTGGTTACGATAACACACTTCCTCCCTCAAAGACTTCGGCAGTGATGTAGTAATAACTGTTACACGGTTTGAAATCACAGAGCTTTGAAATCTTCACGGAATCACTCACGTGACTCCGAAGTAAAATAGTAAGGGGCGGGAAGTGAGCGGAGGAGATGGAAGGGGAGGGGAGGGGAGGGGAAGGGAACGGGAAGGGATCTGTACCCCGCAGCGGTGGCGGCCACTCTCCATGTCGCCGAAACACATCCTGTTGGCATTAATAATTACAGGGCAGGAACCGCGACAAAGCGCGTCAGTCAGAACCGGGGCGTCCAAGCACCGACGCTGGTAGCCGCGAGCCGATAGTGGGGTAAAGGTGAGAGATTAAACGCCCTCCCCGTCTCTGTGACCCCCTCCCCTCCCTCTCTCCCCCGCCTCCTCATTCCATACTATTCCATACCATTCCAAGGTCCCACATTACTATTCTCCGGTTCCTTAAAGAACACGGTATTGGGGGTTCAGTATTGATGTGGATAGAGAACTGGCTGGCAGACAGGAAGCAAAGAGTAGGAGTAAACGGGTCATTTTCAGAATGGCAGGCAGTGACTAGTGGGGCCCCGCAAGGCTCAGTCTGGGACCCCAGCCATTTACAATATATATTAATGATCTGGATGAGGGAATTGAATGCAACATCTCCGAGTTTGCGGATGACACGAAACAGGGGGGCAGTGTTAGCTGTGAGGAGAATGCTAGGAGGCTGCCAGGTGACTTGGATAGGTTGGGTGAGTGGGCAAGTGCATGGCAGATGCAGCATAATGTGGATAAATGTGAGGTTATTCACTTTGGTGGCGAAAACAGGAAAGTAGACTGTTATCTGAATGGTGGCCGATTTGGAAAAGTGGTGATGCAACGAGACCTGTGTGTCATGGTACACCAGTCATTCAAAGTAGGCATGCAGGTGCAGCAGGCAGTGAAGAAAGCACATGGTATGTTAGCATTCATAGCAAAATGATTTGAGTGTAAGAGCAGGGAGGTTCTACTGCAGTTGTACAGGGTCTTGGTGAGACCACGCCTGGAGTATTGCGTACAGTTTTGGTCTCCTAATCTGAAGAAATACATTCTTGCCATAGAGGGAGTACAGAGAAGGTTCACCAGACTGATTCCTGGGATTGCAGGACTTTCATATGAAGAAAGACTGGATAGACTCGGCTTGTACACGCTAGAATTTAGAAGATCAGGGGGTATGGAGAGAAGGCAGGGATGGGATACTGAGTTGGATGATCAGCCATGATCATATTGAATGACGGTGCAGGCTCGAAGGGCCGAATGGCCTACTCCTGCACCTATTTCCTATGTTTCTATACCTACCTCATTCTCCCACCCCTCAACACTCTCTCTCTCTCTCTCTCTCTCTCTCTCTCTCTCTCTCTCTCTCTCTCTCTCTCTCTCTCTCTCTCTCTCTCTCTCTCTCTCTCTCTCTCTCTCTCTCTCTCTCTGAGTTAGATAGAGCTCTAGCGGCTAGTGGAAACAGGGGATATGGGGAGAAGGCAGGCACAGGTTATTGATCGCAATGAATGGAGGTGCTGGCTCGAAGGGCCGAATGGCCTCCTCCTGCACCTATTTTCTATGTTTCTATGTTAATCAACTTTTTACATTTATCATTGGAAGCTGTTGTAGTTTCAAAGCAGCCTGGATTTCATATTATTGACCAAACTCCTCAAAAACTGTTTTTACCAGCTCTCAAATTTATTCCATTAAATATCATCTGGCTTTCTCCACTCGAGTATAATATTTTCCTGGTTTCTCTATTTGAGATTCAAGAACCTTGATAGTTTGTTTAATTTCCTCATGTGCTTTACTCAGTGTACAATTTTGGTTCTGTAGTTCAAGTGACAGTTCAGACAACTCTAGCAAACTGTCCATCAACAAGGCCAAATTATTTGCGGAAGCTGATGATTCTAATACTTTTTTCAGCCCCTCGTACTTTGCTCTCTCTGCACTAGATCTTGAAGCATCACAGCTGGCTTTTCCAAAATGCTTCCAAATAGCTTTATAAGACTGCCACATTGCCTTTACAGTTCGGTAAGACGAAGCACCCCATCTCACACTGAAAACATGACCAATTTTCAACAGTTGACAGTGAAGAGCCTCAGCGCATGTAGTTAACTCATCCTGATTCTTAGGAGACCTATGATATAAGGAATACAATTTATCACAAAATATCTGAAAATGATTCAAACCTGCAACTTCACTTATAGCATCACCTGCACTGAGTTCAAGCCTGTGACTGGCACAGTGCCAAACAGTTGCATTAGGGAAATCATCAAGAAATAGTTTTGCAACCCTTGCATTTCTTCCTAACATTACTGATGCACCATCAGTTACGTGATATCACATTTTCTTTTAGGTACTGTATTGAAAAACCACCTCTTTGTAAGCACCTTAGAAGCCCCTCATTTATAGATTTTGTATTTGCACCAAGTTTCATATGTTCTAAGTCAAAATAGAAGGATACAGGTTGGGACGATTCATCAACTGCTGCTCTCAAGCAAACTACTAGAACAGTTTCCCCATTAATAGTAGTAGATTCATCAATCATAATAGACATTTTAGATTGTTTTAAAATTATATTTTCCACCACTGTCTTTCACATCTGGTTCCCTATGTGGTGAGAAACATCTGCACATGACTTACGAGAGTGTAGAACGTACCCTAAGTCGATGCCGTTTTTTTCTTGCAGTTCAATATCAGAAGACATATCTGTGTATGGCCTACCTTTGTGTACAATATTAAAAACAGTTCTAAAAACTCGAAAGTACACAAAATTGCTGGAGGAACTCAGCGGGTGCAGCAGCATCTATGGAGCGAAGGAAATAGGCGACGTTTCGGGCCGAAACCCTTCTTCAGACCTGTTTTTGCTTCGTCCTTTTGACATATACACTACATTTTCGAGTCCAAGATGACCACACTTGCTACATACACTACATCCTAGTTTTCTCTTTTTAACAATTAGCCAGGGATATTCTTTCTTTTTGTTTAAATACATTTCTTGTGTCCAACAGTCTCGGGAAGATTACATTTTTCAATATCTTTTGAAATATCTTCAATCAGGCGAAACAGCTGCATTAGTTGCATTATAATTTTCAAGTAATTTTGCCTTCTTTTCTGGTTGAATGGTTTCATTATCATTTATTTCTTCATCGAACTGAAGACGCTGTCTTTTAAAGTATCTCAGTATGCTCATTTTTACAGGGGTACACAAATCTGAAATTTATAGATATTTGATAGTGATATATAATAAAATATTTCCACTTGCACTATTGTTTTGCTAAATAAAACCGGCCACAATAAAATATTCACTACTCCCGATTTAGGCTGGAAAAAACTATTGGTACTACTTATTTAATTTTCTCCCCATCCATTCTAATGTAACTGAAACACTTAATCTGAAAATGCTGTTTGTTATTGGAACCTGATAATAGGAAAAGTAATGCCCTTGGAGACAACTGCTGATTGGACGGGAAGAGGCCGATTTGTTGATTGGATGGGAATTTTAATGGAAGCTCGTCGGTGATTGGACGCCTCCCTTAGAGACAGTGGTTGATTGGCCGCCAAATAATCGGGCACAAAAAATTGACAAATAGGAAAACAAAAAAATCCTAATTCCGATTTAAATCTGATATAAGGTACATAGGGTGGGTTTCGATTAATTCTAGACAACAGATTAAAAAAAACATCTAACCCCATTAAATCACTCAGGATGTATTATGATATGTTCTACTGTATCAAGTATAGGGTGATTTCACGAAAGGTCACTGGATCATAGATCCTCACCCACGTGACCGCAAAATTTAACTGGGGTACAAACGTCACTTCCAGTACATGTTATTGATGCTAGAAACGCGAACTTTCAAACCTGTTAAAAACCGCGAAAACGGCCCGTTTTTGAGCTGTAAATAACTGTGCCAGTCGGGGTGACCGTGAGGCACAACTATCTTACTTTAGAGTCCAGAAGATAAAGAAAAACGAAGGTAAAGACAAGAGAGCGTTGAAAGGAAAATAACAGCGGAAGTTGTTGGCCGTGCAGTTATAAAGATCGAAAATATCGGGAATTATCGCGTTTGCTCACTGCATTTCATCAAAATTAAGGCATTATTGATGTTTTGATGAAATGCAGTGAGCAAACGCGATAATTCCCGATATTTTCAATCTTTATATCTCCCAGTGGCTCAGCTGCTCTACATCGGCGCTACATCCGCTCTACATCAGCTGCTCTACATCCAGCACTTCAACTCCCTCCAATTCCAAATCCAACCTTTCCGTCCTGGGCCTCCTCCATGGCCAGAGTGAGTCCCACCGTAAATTGGAGGAGCAGCACCACATATTTCGTTTTGGGTAGTTTACACCCCAGCGGTATGAACATTGACTTCTCCAATTTCAGGTGGTCCTTGCTTTCTTCTTCTTTCCCCTTCCCTTTCCAGCTCTCACTCAGCCCACTGTCTGTGCCTCTTCCTTTCTTCCCCCCCCCCCCACCCCCACATCAGTCTGAAGAAGGGTCTCGACCCGAAACATCACCTATTCCTTCGCTCCATAAAGCATCTCAGCCTCAACCGCTGAGTTTCTCCAGCATTTTTGTCTACCTTTGGCTCAAGCTTAAGGTGAGGTGAAGGAGATTTATAAGGAATGCAAGGAAAGTTTTTCGAGTGAACAGAGTGTGGCTGATATCTGGAACTCACTGCCAGAGGAGGTGTTTGAGTCGGGTACAATCACTCCATTTAATGGGCATTTAGACAGGCAACTAATGTGGTCAAATAGGATTTGCGCATTTGGGCAAAAAAATGACTTCCTGCACTTGATGAGCCTGAAGGGTCTGTTTCTGTGCTGCACATCTCTGTGGCTCTATCAAGTAAATCAATTTTTGAAAGCCTGGAAAAGTGAGTTATGTGGAGCTGAGACAGAAGAGTCCAAAGATTAGAGTCCCTGGGTTGAAAGGAAAATTGGATCCAAAATTGGATTGGGAATAGGAGACAGAAGGGATTGTGGAGGATAGCTCTTGTGATCACATGCAACAGTACATCACAGGAATGGGTTCTTCACCCCACAATGTTTATGCTGAACATGATGCCTAGTTAAACTGATCTCTTCTGCCTACACATGATCCATATCCTTCTATTCCCAACATGTCCATGTGTCTTTCTAAAAGCTCTTTAAACGTCACGATCCTATCTGCCTCCACCACCACCCCAGGCAATGCATTCCAAACCCCCATCATTTGCTGTGTAGAAAACTTGCCCTGCACATCTCCATTAAACATACCCCCTCTCACCATAGAGCTGCGCCCTCTAGTGTTAGACATTTCCACCCTGGGAAAAAGGTTCTCACTGTCTACACTATTCACACATCTCATAATATCAAGTCTCCCCTCAACCTCTCACATTCCAAAGAAAACAATCTAAGTCAATCCAACCTCTCCCGAAAGCTGAAACCCTCTAAACCAGGCAGCATTTGTATAAACCTTCTCTGTGCCCTCTACAAACCTGCACATCTTTCCTGTAATGGGGCGACCAAAACTGTATGCAATACTCCAAATGTGGCCAAACCAAAATCCAGTTGTTGCATCATAACTTTCTGATTCTTATATCCAATGCCCATTGCAATGAAGGCAAGTATACCATACGCCTTCTTTACCACCCGATCTACTTGTGCTGCCACCTTTTGTGAGTTAGGAAATTGGACTCCAAGATTCCTCTGCACATCAATGCTGTTAAGGGTGTAGGGAGGATACTGGTTAAACCAAAGACACAAAAATCTGGAATAACTCAGCGGGTCAGACTGCATCTCTGGAGAAAAGGAATAGGTGATGTTTTGGGTCACGACTCTTTTTCAGACTAATAGTCAGGGGAATGGGGAACGTGAAATATAGACGGTACTTAGGACACATGAATGGAAGATATGCAGAAAGCAATGATAATCAAGGAAATGAGGAGCCCACAAGGGTCCATTGTTACACATAACAATTACAGCACGGAAACAGGCCATCTCGGCCCTATTAGTCCGTGCCGAACACTTACTCTCACCTAGTCCCATCTACCTGCACTCAGACCACTCTAGCAAACTGTCCATCAACAAGGCCAAATTATTTGCGGAAGCTGATGATTCTAATACTTTTTTCAGCCCCTCGTACTTTGCTCTCTCTGCACTAGATCTTGAAGCATCACAGCTGGCTTTTCCAAAATGCTTCCAAATAGCTTTATAAGATGGCCACATTGCCTTTACAGTTCGGTAAAACGAAGCACCCCATCTCTCACTGAAAACATGACCAATTTTCAACAGTTGACAGTGAAGAGCCTCAGCGCATGCAGTTAACTCATCCTGATTCTTAGGAGACCTATGATATAAGGAATACAATTTAACACAAAATATCTGAAAATGATTCAAACCTGCAACTTCACTTATAGCATCACCTGCACTGAGTTCAAGCCTGTGACTGGCACAGTGCCAAACAGTTGCATTAGGGAAATCATCAAGAAATAGTTTTGCAATCCTTGCATTTCTTCCTAACATTACTGTTGCACCATCAGTTACGTGATATCACATTTTCTTTTAGGTACTGTATTGAAAAACCACCTCTTTGTAAGCACCTTAGAAGCCCATCATTTATAGATTTTGTATTTGCACCAAGTTTCATATGTTCTAAGTCAAAATAGAAGGATACAGGTTGGGACGATTCATCAACTGCTGCTCTCAAGCAAACTACTAGAACAGTTTCCCCATTAATAGTAGTAGATTCATCAATCGTAATAGACATTTTAGATTGTTTTAAAATTATATTTTCCACCACTGTCTTTCACATCTGGTTCCCTATGTGGTAAGAAACATCTGCACATGACTTACGAGAGTGTAGAACGTACCCTAAGTCGATGCCGTTTCTTTCTTGCAGTTCAATATCAGAAGACATATCTGTGTATGGCCTACCTTTGTGTACAATATTAAAAACAGTTCTAAAAACTCGACCTGTTTTTGCTTCGTCCTTTTGACATATACACTACATTTTCGAGTCCAAGATGACCACACTTGCTACATACACTACATCCTAGTTTTCTCTTTTTAACAATTAGCCTGGGATATTCTTTCTTTTTGTTTAAATACATTTCTTGTGTCCAACAGTCTCGGGAAGATTACATTTTTCAATATCTTTTGAAATATCTTCAATCAGGCGAAACAGCTGCATTAGTTGCATTATAATTTTCAAGTAATTTTGCCTTCTTTTCTGGTTGAATGGTTTCATTATCATTTATTTCTTCATCGAACTGAAGACGCTGTCTTTTAAAGTATCTCAGTATGCTCATTTTTACAGGGGTACACAAATCTGAAATTTATAGATATTTGATAGTGATATATAATAAAATATTTCCACTTGCACTATTGTTTTGCTAAATAAAACCGGCCACAATAAAATATTCACTATTCCCGATTTAGGCTGGAAAAAACTATTGGTACTACTTATTTAATTTTCTCCCCATCCATTCTAATGTAACTGAAACACTTAATCTGAAAATGCTGTTTGTTATTGGAACCTGATAATAGGGAAAGTAATGCACTTGGAGACAGCTGCTGATTGGACGGGAAGAGGCCGATTTGTTGATTGGATGGGAATTTTAATGGAAGCTCGTCGGTGATTGGACGCCTCCCTTAGAGACAGTGGTTGATTGGCCACCAAATAATCTGGCACAAAAAATTGACAAATAGGAAAACAAAAAAATCCTAATTCCGATTTAAATCTGATATAAGGTACATAGGGTGGGTTTCGATTAATTCTAGACAACAGATTAAAAAAAACATCTAACCCCATTAAATCACTCAGGATGTATTATGATATGTTCTACTGTATCAAGTATAGGGTGATTTCACGAAAGGTCACTGGATCATAGATCCTCACCCACGTGACCGCTAAATTTAACTGGGGTACAAACGTCACTTCCAGTACATGTTATTGATGCTAGAAACGCGAACTTTCAAACCTGTTAAAAACCGCGAAAACGGCCCGTTTTTGAGCTGTAAATAACTGTGCCAGTCGGGGTGAACGTGAGGCACAACTATCTTACTTTAGAGTCCAGAAGATAAAGAAAAACGAAGGTAAAGACAAGAGAGCGCTGAAGGGAAAATAACAGCGGAAGTTGTTGGCCGTGCAGTTATAAAGATCGAAAATATCGGGAATTATCGCGTTTGCTCACTGCATTTCATCAAAATTAAGGCATTATTGATGTTTTGATGAAATGCAGTGAGCAAACGCGATAATTCCCGATATTTTCGATCTTTATATCTCCCGGTGGCTCAGCTGCTCTACATCGGCGCTACATCCGCTCTACATCAGCTGCTCTACATCCAGCACTTCAACTCCCTCCAATTCCAAATCCAACCTTTCCGTCCTGGGCCTCCTCCATGGCCAGAGTGAGTCCCACTGTAAATTGGAGGAGCAGCACCACATATTTCGTTTTGGGTAGTTTACACCCCAGCGGTATGAACATTGACTTCTCCAATTTCAAGTGGTCCTTGCTTTCTTCTTCTTTCCCCTTCCCTTCCCAGCTCTCACTCAGCCCACTGTCTGTGCCTCTTCCTTTCTTCTCCCCCCCCCACCCCCTCATCAGTCTGAAGAAGGGTCTCGACCCGAAACATCACCTATCCCTTCGCTCCATAGATGCTGCCTCAACCGCTGAGTTTCTCCAGCATTTTTGTCTACCTTTGGCTCAAGCTTAAGGTGAGGTGAAGGAGATTTATAAGGAATGCAAGGAAAGTTTTTCGAGTGAACAGAGTGTGGCTGATATCTGGAACTCACTGCCAGAGGAGGTGTTTGAGTCGGGTACAATCACTCCATTTAATGGGCATTTAGCCACGCGCCAACTCTCGGACACCTCCTCCTACTTACCCTTGGACCATGACCCCACTGACGAGCACCAGGCCACCATTTCTAGCACCATCACCGACTTCATCAATTCCCACGCCCTACCTGACCAAGCCTCCAAACTCATCGTTCCCCAGCCCCGCACGGCCCGTTTTTACCTTCTCCCCAAAATCCACAAACCCGGCTCTCCCGGCAGACCCATTGTCTCTGCGTGTTCGTGCCCCACCGAACTCATTTCCACATACCTTGACTCCATCCTATCCCCCTTGGTCAAATCCCTCCCCACCTATGTTCTAGACACCTCAGACACTCTCCGCCGCCTCCACGCATTCCACTCTCTGGGCCCTCACCCCCTCATCTTCACCATGGATGTCCGGTCACTCTACACCTCCATCCCCCACCAGGATGGCCTCAGAGCCCTCCGGTTCTTCCTCGACCAGAGGAGCAACCTATACCCAGCCACTGACACTCTCCTCCGCTTAGCGGAGTTGGTCCTCACCCTCAATAACTTTACATTTGACTCCTCCCATTTCCTCCAAACACAAGGCGTAGCTATGGGCACACGCATGGGCCCCAGCTACGCCTGCCTCTTTGTCGGGTACGTTGAACAATCCCTGTTCGAGGCGTACCAGGGCCCCATCCGCGACCTCTACCTCCGCTACATTGACGACTGCTTTGGTGCCACCTCCTGCACCCACACACAACTGACTGACTTCATCCACTTCACCACCAACTTCCATCCGGCACTCCAATACACCTGGACGATTTCCGACACTTCCCTACCATTCCTTGACCTCACCATCTCCATCGCAGGGGACAGACTCCTGACCGACATACATTACAAACCCACTGACTCACATGGCTATCTGGACTACACGTCTACCCACCCTGCCCCCTGCAAAGACTCCATCCCCTACTCCCAATTCCTCCGCCTACGCCGCATCTGTTCCCAGGATGAGACATTTCATACCAGGGCATCGGAAATGTCCTCGTTCTTCAGGGAACGGGGATTCCCCTCCGACACCATAGACGAGGCTCACACCAGGGTCTCATCCATACCCCGTAACACTGCTCTCTCTCCCCATCCCCGCACACGCAACAAGGGCAGAGTCCCTCTGGACCTCACCTTTCACCCCACCAGCCGGCAAATACAACACATAATCCTCCGCCATTTCCGCCACCTCCAACGTGACCCCACCACTCGCCACATCTTCCCATCTCCCTTCCGCAAAGACCGCTCCCTCCGCAACTCCCTCGTCAATTCTTCCCTTCCCTCCCGCACCACCCCCTCCCCGGGCACTTTCCGTTGCAACCGCAAGAAATGCAACACCTGTCCCTTCACCTCCCCCCTCGACTCCATTCAAGGTCCCAAGCAGTCGTTCCAGGTGCGACAAAGGTTCGCCTGTATCTCCTCCAACCTCATCTACTGCATCCGCTGCTCTAGATGTCAGCTGATTTACATCGGTGAGACCAAGCGTAGGTTGGGCGATCGTTTCGCCGAACACCTCCGCTCAGTCCGCAATAACCTACCTGACCTCCCGGTGGCTCAGCACTTCAACTCCCCCTCCCATTCCCAATCCGACCTCTCTGTCCTGGGTCTCCTCCATTGCCAGAGTGAGCAACAGCGGAAATTGGAGGAACAGCACCTCATATTCCGTCTGGGGTCCTTGCGTCCTTATGGCATTAACATTGAATTCTCCCAATTTGGCTAGCCCGTGCTGTCTCCTCCTCTTCCTTAACCCTCTAGCTGTCTCCTCCCATCCGCCCGCCCTCGGGCTGCTCCTCCTCCTCCCTTTTTCCTTCTATCTTTCCCCACCCCCCATCAGTCTGAAGAAGGGTTAAGGCCCGAAACGTCGCCTATTTCCTTCGCTCCATAGATGCTGCTGCACCCGCTGAGTTTCCCCAGCAATTTTGTGTACCTTCGATATTCCAGCATCTGCAGTTACATTTTGAACACTTCCTGCACTTGATGAGCCTGAAGGGTCTGTTTCTGTGCTGCACATCTCTGTGGCTCTATCAAGTAAATCAATTTTTGAAAGCCTGGAAAAGTGAGTTATGTGGAGCTGAGACAGAAGAGTCCAAAGATTAGAGTCCCTGGGTTGAAAGGAAAATTGGATCCAAAATTGGCTTGGGAATAGGAGACAGAAGGGATTGTGGAGGATAGCTCTTGTGATCACATGCAACAGTACATCACAGGAATGGTTTCTTCACCCCACAATGTTTATGCTGAACATGATGCCTAGTTAAACTGATCTCTTCTGCCTACACATGATCCATATCCTTCTATTCCCAACATGTCCATGTGTCTTTCTAAAAGCTCTTTAAACGTCACGATCCTATCTGCCTCCACCACCACCCCAGGCAATGCATTCCAAACCCCCATCATTTGCTGTGTAGAAAACTTGCCCTGCACATCTCCATTAAACATACCCCCTCTCACCATAGAGCTGCGCCCTCTAGTGTTAGACATTTCCACCCTGGGAAAAAGGTTCTCACTGTCTACACTATTCACACATCTCATAATATCAAGTCTCCCCTCAACCTCTCACATTCCAAAGAAAACAATCTAAGTCAATCCAACCTCTCCCGAATGCTGAAACCCTCTAAACCAGGCAGCATTTGTATAAACCTTCTCTGCGCCCTCTACAAACCTGCACATCTTTCCTGTAATGGGGCGACCAAAACTGTATGCAATACTCCAAATGTGGCCAAACCAAAATCCAGTTGTTGCATCATAACTTTCTGATTCTTATATCCAATGCCCATTGCAATGAAGGCAAGTATACCATACGCCTTCTTTACCACCCGATCTACTTGTGCTGCCACCTTTTGTGAGTTAGGAAATTGGACTCCAAGATTCCTCTGCACATCAATGCTGTTAAGGGTGTAGGGAGGATACTGGTTAAACCAAAGACACAAAAATCTGGAATAACTCAGCGGGTCAGACTGCATCTCTGGAGAAAAGGAATAGGTGATGTTTTGGGTTACGACTCTTTTTCAGACTAATAGTCAGGGGAATGGGGAACGTGAAATATAGACGGTACTTAGGACACATGAATGGAAGATATGCAGAAAGCAATGATAATCAAGGAAATGAGGAGCCCACAAGGGTCCATTGTTACACATAACAATTACAGCACGGAAACAGGCCATCTCGGCCCTATTAGTCCGTGCCGAACACTTACTCTCACCTAGTCCCATCTGCCTGCACTCAGACCACTCTAGCAAACTGTCCATCAACAAGGCCAAATTATTTGCGGAAGCTGATGATTCTAATACTTTTTTCAGCCCCTCGTACTTTGCTCTCTCTGCACTAGATCTTGAAGCATCACAGCTGGCTTTTCCAAAATGCTTCCAAATAGCTTTATAAGACGGCCACATTGCCTTTACAGTTCGGTAAGACGAAGCACCCCATCTCTCACTGAAAACATGACCAATTTTCAACAGTTGACAGTGAAGAGCCTCAGCGCATGCAGTTAACTCATCCTGATTCTTAGGAGACCTATGATATAAGGAATACAATTTAACACAAAATATCTGAAAAGGATTCAAACCTGCAACTTCACTTATAGCATCACCTGCACTGAGTTCAAGCCTGTGACTGGCACAGTGCCAAACAGTTGCATTAGGGAAATCATCAAGAAATAGTTTTGCAATCCTTGCATTTCTTCCTAACATTACTGATGCACCATCAGTTACGTGATATCACATTTTCTTTTAGGTACTGTATTGAAAAACCACCTCTTTGTAAGCACCTTAGAAGCCCATCATTTATAGATTTTGTATTTGCACCAAGTTTCATATGTTCTAAGTCAAAATAGAAGGATACAGGTTGGGACGATTCATCAACTGCTGCTCTCAAGCAAACTACTAGAACAGTTTCCCCATTAATAGTAGTAGATTCATCAATCGTAATAGACATTTTAGATTGTTTTAAAATTATATTTTCCACCACTGTCTTTCACATCTGGTTCCCTATGTGGTAAGAAACATCTGCACATGACTTACGAGAGTGTAGAACGTACCCTAAGTCGATGCCGTTTCTTTCTTGCAGTTCAATATCAGAAGACATATCTGTGTATGGCCTACCTTTGTGTACAATATTAAAAACAGTTCTAAAAACTCGACCTGTTTTTGCTTCGTCCTTTTGACATATACACTACATTTTCGAGTCCAAGATGACCACACTTGCTACATACACTACATCCTAGTTTTCTCTTTTTAACAATTAGCCTGGGATATTCTTTCTTTTTGTTTAAATACATTTCTTGTGTCCAACAGTCTCGGGAAGATTACATTTTTCAATATCTTTTGAAATATCTTCAATCAGGCGAAACAGCTGCATTAGTTGCATTATAATTTTCAATTAATTTTGCCTTCTTTTCTGGTTGAATGGTTTCATTATCATTTATTTCTTCATCGAACTGAAGACGCTGTCTTTTAAAGTATCTCAGTATGCTCATTTTTACAGGGGTACACAAATCTGAAATTTATAGATATTTGATAGTGATATATAATAAAATATTTCCACTTGCACTATTGTTTTGCTAAATAAAACCGGCCACAATAAAATATTCACTATTCCCGATTTAGGCTGGAAAAAACTATTGGTACTACTTATTTAATTTTCTCCCCATCCATTCTAATGTAACTGAAACACTTAATCTGAAAATGCTGTTTGTTATTGGAACCTGATAATAGGGAAAGTAATGCACTTGGAGACAGCTGCTGATTGGACGGGAAGAGGCCGATTTGTTGATTGGATGGGAATTTTAATGGAAGCTCGTCGGTGATTGGACGCCTCCCTTAGAGACAGTGGTTGATTGGCCACCAAATAATCTGGCACAAAAAATTGACAAATAGGAAAACAAAAAAATCCTAATTCCGATTTAAATCTGATATAAGGTACATAGGGTGGGTTTCGATTAATTCTAGACAACAGATTAAAAAAAACATCTAACCCCATTAAATCACTCAGGATGTATTATGATATGTTCTACTGTATCAAGTATAGGGTGATTTCACGAAAGGTCACTGGATCATAGATCCTCACCCAAGTGACCGCAAAATTTAACTGGGAAACAAACGTCACTTCCAGTACATGTTATTGATGCTAGAAACGCGAACTTTCAAACCTGTTAAAAACCGCGAAAACGGCCCGTTTTTGAGCTGTAAATAACTGTGCCAGTCGGGGTGACCGTGAGGCACAACTATCTTACTTTAGAGTCCAGAAGATAAAGAAAAACGAAGGTAAAGACAAGAGAGCGCTGAAGGGAAAATAACAGCGGAAGTTGTTGGCCGTGCAGTTATAAAGATCGAAAATATCGGGAATTATCGCGTTTGCTCACTGCATTTCATCAAAACTAAGGCAATATTGATGTTTTGATGAAATGCAGTGAGCAAACGCGATAATTCCCGATATTTTCGATCTTTATATCTCCCGGTGGCTCAGCTGCTCTACATCGGCGCTACATCCGCTCTACATCAGCTGCTCTACATCCAGCACTTCAACTCCCTCCAATTCCAAATCCAACCTTTCCGTCCTGGGCCTCCTCCATGGCCAGAGTGAGTCCCACTGTAAATTGGAGGAGCAGCACCACATATTTCGTTTTGGGTAGTTTACACCCCAGCGGTATGAACATTGACTTCTCCAATTTCAAGTGGTCCTTGCTTTCTTCTTCTTTCCCCTTCCCTTCCCAGCTCTCACTCAGCCCACTGTCTGTGCCTCTTCCTTTCTTCTCCCCCCCCCCCCCCCCCCCTCATCAGTCTGAAGAAGGGTCTCGACCCGAAACATCACCTATCCCTTCGCTCCATAGATGCTGCCTCAACCGCTGAGTTTCTCCAGCATTTTTGTCTACCTTTGGCTCAAGCTTAAGGTGAGGTGAAGGAGATTTATAAGGAATGCAAGGAAAGTTTTTCGAGTGAACAGAGTGTGGCTGATATCTGGAACTCACTGCCAGAGGAGGTGTTTGAGTCGGGTACAATCACTCCATTTAATGGGCATTTAGCCACGCGCCAACTCTCGGACACCTCCTCCTACTTACCCTTGGACCATGACCCCACTGACGAGCACCAGGCCACCATTTCTAGCACCATCACCGACTTCATCAATTCCCACGCCCTACCTGACCAAGCCTCCAAACTCATCGTTCCCCAGCCCCGCACGGCCCGTTTTTACCTTCTCCCCAAAATCCACAAACCCGGCTCTCCCGGCAGACCCATTGTCTCTGCGTGTTCGTGCCCCACCGAACTCATTTCCACATACCTTGACTCCATCCTATCCCCCTTGGTCAAATCCCTCCCCACCTATGTTCTAGACACCTCAGACACTCTCCGCCGCCTCCACGCATTCCACTCTCTGGGCCCTCACCCCCTCATCTTCACCATGGATGTCCGGTCACTCTACACCTCCATCCCCCACCAGGATGGCCTCAGAGCCCTCCGGTTCTTCCTCGACCAGAGGAGCAACCTATACCCAGCCACTGACACTCTCCTCCGCTTAGCGGAGTTGGTCCTCACCCTCAATAACTTTACATTTGACTCCTCCCATTTCCTCCAAACACAAGGCGTAGCTATGGGCACACGCATGGGCCCCAGCTACGCCTGCCTCTTTGTCGGGTACGTTGAACAATCCTTGTTCGAGGCGTACCAGGGCCCCATCCGCGACCTCTACCTCCGCTACATTGACGACTGCTTTGGTGCCACCTCCTGCACCCACACACAACTGACTGACTTCATCCACTTCACCACCAACTTCCATCCGGCACTCCAATACACCTGGACGATTTCCGACACTTCCCTACCATTCCTTGACCTCACCATCTCCATCGCAGGGGACAGACTCCTGACCGACATACATTACAAACCCACTGACTCACATGGCTATCTGGACTACACGTCTTCCCACCCTGCCCCCTGCAAAGACTCCATCCCCTACTCCCAATTCCTCCGCCTACGCCGCATCTGTTCCCAGGATGAGACATTTCATACCAGGGCATCGGAAATGTCCTCGTTCTTCAGGGAACGGGGATTCCCCTCCGCCACCATAGATGAGGCTCACACCAGGGTCTCATCCATACCCCGTAACACTGCTCTCTCTCCCCATCCCCGCACACGCAACAAGGGCAGAGTCCCTCTGGTCCTCACCTTTCACCCCACCAGCCGGCAAATACAACACATAATCCTCCGCCATTTCCGCCACCTCCAACGTGACCCCACCACTCGCCACATCTTCCCATCTCCCCCATGTCTGCCTTCCGCAAAGACCGCTCCCTCCGCAACTCCCTCGTCAATTCTTCCCTTCCCTCCCGCACCACCCCCTCCCCGGGCACTTTCCGTTGCAACCGCAAGAAATGCAACACCTGTCCCTTCACCTCCCCCCTCGACTCCATTCAAGGTCCCAAGCAGTCGTTCCAGGTGCGACAAAGGTTCACCTGTATCTCCTCCAACCTCATCTACTGCATCCGCTGCTCTAGATGTCAGCTGATTTACATCGGTGAGACCAAGCGTAGGTTGGGCGATCGTTTCGCCGAACACCTCCGCTCAGTCCGCAATAACCTACCTGACCTCCCGGTGGCTCAGCACTTCAACTCCCCCTCCCATTCCCAATCCGACCTCTCTGTCCTGGGTCTCCTCCATTGCCAGAGTGAGCAACAGCGGAAATTGGAGGAACAGCACCTCATATTCCGTCTGGGGTCCTTGCGTCCTTATGGCATTAACATTGAATTCTCCCAATTTGGCTAGCCCGTGCTGTCTCCTCCCCTTCCTTAACCCTCTAGCTGTCTCCTCCCATCCGCCCGCCCTCGGGCTCCTCCTCCTCCTCCCTTTTTCCTTCTTTCTTTCCCCACCCCCCATCAGTCTGAAGAAGGGTTTCGGCCCGAAACGTCGCCTATTTCCTTCGCTCCATAGATACTGCTGCACCCGCTGAGTTTCCCCAGCAATTTTGTGTACCTTCGATATTCCAGCATCTGCAGTTCCCTTTTGAACACTTCCTGCACTTGATGAGCCTGAAGGGTCTGTTTCTGTGCTGCACATCTCTGTGGCTCTATCAAGTAAATCAATTTTTGAAAGCCTGGAAAAGTGAGTTATGTGGAGCTGAGACAGAAGAGTCCAAAGATTAGAGTCCCTGGGTTGAAAGGAAAATTGGATCCAAAATTGGCTTGGGAATAGGAGACAGAAGGGATTGTGGAGGATAGCTCTTGTGATCACATGCAACAGTACATCACAGGAACGGGTTCTTCACCCCACAATGTTTGTGCTGAACATGATGTCTAGTTAAACTGATCTCTTCTGCCTACACATGATCCATATCCTTCTATTCCCAACATGTCCATGTGTCTTTCTAAAAGCTCTTTAAACGTCACGATCCTATCTGCCTCCACCACCACCCCAGGCAATGCATTCCAAACCCCCATCATTTGCTGTGTAGAAAACTTGCCCTGCACATCTCCGTTAAACATACCCTCTCTCACCATAGAGGTGCCCTCTAGTGTTAGACATTTCCACCCTGGGAAAAAGGTTCTCACTGTCTACACTATTCATACATCTCATAATATCAAGTCTCCCCTCAACCTCTCACATTCCAAAGAAAACAATCTAAGTCAATCCAACCTCTCCCGAAAGCTGAAACCCTCTAAACCAGGCAGCATTTGTATAAACCTTCTCTGCGCCCTCTACAAACCTGCACATCTTTCCTGTAATGGGGCGACCAAAACTGTATGCAATACTCCAAATGTGGCCAAACCAAAATCCAGTTGTTGCATCATAACTTTCTGATTCTTATATCCAATGCCCATTGCAATGAAGGCAAGTATACCATACGCCTTCTTTACCACCCGATCTACTTGTGCTGCCACCTTTTGTGAGTTAGGAAATTGGACTCCAAGATTCCTCTGCACATCAATGCTGTTAAGGGTGTAGGGAGGATACTGGTTAAACCAAAGACACAAAAATCTGGAATAACTCAGCGGGTCAGACTGCATCTCTGGAGAAAAGGAATAGGTGATGTTTTGGGTCACGACTCTTTTTCAGACTAATAGTCAGGGGAATGGGGAACGTGAAATATAGACGGTACTTAGGACACATGAATGGAAGATATGCAGAAAGCAATGATAATCAAGGAAATGAGGAGCCCACAAGGGTCCATTGTTACACATAACAATTACAGCACGGAAACAGGCCATCTCGGCCCTACTAGTCCGTGCGAACACTTACTCTCACCTAGTCCCATCTACCTGCACTCAGACCATAACCCTCCATTCCTTTCATGTCCATATACCTATCCAATTTATTTTAAAATGATAAAGTCGAATCTGCCTCCACCAATTCCACTGGAAGCTCATTCCACACAGCTACCACTCTCTGAGTAAAGAAGTTCCCTCTCAAGTTACCCCTAAACTTTTGTCCCTTAATTCTCAAATCTTGTCCTCTTGTTTGAATCTTCCCTACTTCTCAATGGAAAAAGCTTATCCACGTCAACTCTGTCTATCACTCTCATAATTTTAAAGACCTCTATCAAGTCCTCCCTTAACCTTCTGCACTCCTAAGAATAAAGACCTATCTTGTTCAACCTTTCTCTGTAACTTAGGTGCTGAAACCCAGGCAACATTCTAGTAATCTCCTCTGTACTCTCTCTATTTTGTTGACATCTTTCCTATAATTTGGCAACCAAAACTGTACATCATATTCCAGAATTGGCCTCACCAATGCCTAGTACAATTTTAACATTACATCCCAACTTCTATACTCAATGTTCTGATTTATAAAGGCCAACACACCAAAAGCTTTCTTTACCACCCTATCTACATGAGATTCTACCTTCAGGGAACTATACACAGTTATTCCTAGATCCCTCTGTTCAACTGCATACCTCAATTCGCTACCATTTACCATGTACATCCTATTTTGATTTGTTCTGCCAAGATGTAGCACCTCACACTTATCGGCATTAAACTCAATCTGCCATCTTTCAGCCCACTCTTCCAAATGGCCTAAATCTCTCTGTAGACTTTGAAAATCTACTTCATTATCCACAACACCACCTATCTTAGTATCATCTGCACACTTACTAATCAAATTTACCACACCATCATCCAGATCATGGATGTATATGACAAACAGCAGTGGACCCAACACAGATCGCAGCACTGGCTGAAGAAACCCTTTGTTCTAGAATAACTTCCCAAGGTCATTCCATGAATTCACATGAGAAAACAGGAGCAGTAGACCATTGAGCAGTGGATGGGAGCCAGGCTGAGGTGAGATAGGGGAAACTGAGACTGGGAGAGTGAAGGCATTTCCTCTGGTCTTTCTGCCATCTGAGACATCCCTGCTGTCCCACCCCTGCCCCATTTGTTGTTGAATTGGAATCTTCCATCAATGACTGGCAAGACCACGCCACCTCTTCACACAGGTAGGCCCTGACCACACGAGCTACCAGAGGAGGTAGAACAACATTTAAGATACATTTGGACATGGTTTGAGGGTAAAGTGGTGGATGTTGTCCATATGGACTTCAGTAAGGCCTTTGACAAGGTTCCACATGGAAGGTTGGTTAAGAAGGTTCAATTGTTGGGTATTAATAGTGGAGTAGCAAGATGGATTCAACAGTGGCTGAATGGAAGATACCAGAGAGTAATGGTGGATAACTGTTTGTCAGGTTGGAGGATGGTGACTAGTGGGGTGCCTAGTGGTGGCACAGTGGCACAGACGTAGAGTTGATGTCTTACTGTGCCAGAGACCCGGGTTCGATCCTGTCTGCGGGTGTTGTCTGTATGGAGTTTGCCCGTTCTCCCCATGACCTGCATGGATTTTATCCGACATCTTCGGTTTCCTCCCACACTCCAAAGACGTACAGGTTTGCAGGTTAATTGGTTTGGTATAAATGTAACTTGTCCCTAGATTGTCTCTAGTGCGTGTAGGATAGTGTTAAGCGTGGGGTTCGTTGGTCGGCACGGACTCGGTGGGTCGAAGGGCCTGTTTCCGCACTATATCTCTAAATTAAACTAAACTAAATTATTGTAGTGAGGACTCGCAGGAGTCCAGCCAAAAACTAATCGGACACGAGTTACTGTATGTGCACTCGACGCGTTTATTCTCTCCAATACAGCTCCGTACTCCTCGAAGGTCACGGGCGTTATCCGGCCTTAAATACCAACTCAGGTACCGACCCAGTGACTAACGCCTCCCACACAAAGATGTCGCCCTCTAGAGCTGAGGGTTTATTGTGCCCTTGGATGGTCACCAGGTGCCGCAACATGAACCCCACCCCCCAGAACCAGAGGCACCGAACCGGACTGGACGTTGAACGAGGCGGCCAGAACGATCAGATACAATTCAACGCTCCTGGGGGCTTGCTCGATTCGGAAGAATCTCCGGGAGCCCGGGGCGGTGGATGCCCACGACGGGCGGTTGAGCCACATGGACTGGCTCGCCCAGGTCCAAGTGGACCGATTTCAAACAAGCCATGGACTCATTTTCACGCCGGCCTCCCACGTCCAAATCAAATGTAGTAGGTCCGTGCCACAGCACGCGAAAGGGGCCTTCATACGGGCGCTGCAAAGGCAACACGGCGAAGAAAAACGTACGGGCAGCCCATCAGCAGCAGTGGCACATGTGAAGGGGCCACAACTGAAGCAACGTTGGTTTGGGGGATAGGGCGCCGACCCTCTCCCGCAAGCGGATCAGCACTGATGACAGGGGTTCCTGGGACCCATCAGCAGCAGGGACAAACTACCCGGGGACAATGAGCGGAGCACCATACACAAACTCCGCGGAGGACGATGACAGATCCAACTTGGGGGCTGTCCAAATCCCCAACATGACCCACGGCAACTCGTCCATCCACCCAGGAACCGTGAGACGAGCCTTCAGGGCAGCCTTCAGACAGCGGTGGAACTGCTCTACCAAACCATTTGACTGGGGATGGTACGCTGTCGAGTGGTGGAGCTGCGTCTGCAACAGGAGGGCCATGGCGGACCACAGTTAAGATGTGAAATGGGTGCCCCATCGGACGTGATGTGAAGTGGAACCCAAAGCGGGCAATCCACGTTGCCACGAGCGTACGACTGAGTTGAAGTGTCTGTAAGTGGGATGGCCTCCGGCCAGCGCATAAAATGGTCAACCACCATAAGCAGATGCAAAACACCCCAGGACGGAGGCAGTGGCCCCACGATATCCACGTGTACGTGAGCGAACCACCGGCGTGGCACTGTGAAGTCTGAAACGGGACGTCTCGATGCACCTTTGATGTCTGGCACGGGATGCACGCCAGTGCCCAGCGAGCGACCTGCTTCCGAAGTCCGTGCCACATAAACCTTGCGGCCGCTATAGCGACCGTGGCCCAGATGGATGGGTGGCCAGCCCATGGATCACCTCAAACATGCGATGGCGCCAGGCCGCTGGAACGATAGGACTCGGCTGATCCGTGGCTGGAACCCGAGGGGCCCAACGGCACGTTCTCAAGCACCAAGCCAGAGATCACGTTGTGTTACACCAGCATCTCATCATCTGCCAGCTGGGCCACCGCCAAAGCAGAGTAATCTATTCCCGAGGACATGTTAAGCATGGCTGCAATTGCCGGACGGGACAAAGTATCCGACACGAGGTTACATTTCCCGGTGATGTGTCGAAAGTACGTTGTGTACTACGAAATAGCCGCTGGTGCTGCTGACGGGTGGACCAAGGATCCAAAACATTCGAGAAAGCAAACATGAAGGGCTTGTGGTCCGTGAAGGCTACGAAGGAACGGCCATCGAGGAAGTACCGGAAGTGCCGCACTGCGAGGTGTAAGGCGAGCAACTCCTGGTCAAAAGCGCTGTAGCGCTGCGCTCAGGTGATGGCTAAAGAAGGCGAGAGGCCATCAATGGCCGTTAACCGACTGTTCCAAGACGCCACTGACCGCAGAGTCCAAGGCATCCACGGATGCAGGAGCATATTCGCCCAACCTAAGGCCTCCTTCGCCCCTTCAAACACTGCCGTGGCAACAGTGTCCCACTGTATCTCCCGTTGCTTGCCCGTCAGCAACTGAAAAAGTGGCCACAAAAGTTTGGCAGCCGCCGGAACGAACCGAAGGTAAAATGTGAGCATCCCTACGAAGCCCCGGAGGCCACATACTGTAGCAGGCCGAGGGAACTGGCGGATTGCCTCTACCCTGTCCGGCAGAGGCACTGCTCCATGCCGTGTCACCTGATGCCCCAGGAAGTTGATGGCCCGAAGGCTGAATTGGCACTTGCCGGATTAATTACGAGGTCATGGTCCCTGAGGCGCTGGAATAGTAGAGGCAGATGGGCGCAGTGTGTCTCTCACAGCGACTTGCCACGAGGATGTCATCGAAGTAGACAAACAGGAAGTCGAGTCCGCGCACCACGGTGTACATCAGGCGCTGAAAGGCCTGCTCGGCATTCTTGAGGCCGAAGGGCATCCGCAGGAACTCGAACAACCCGAATGGGTGTTAATTGCCGTCTTGGGGACATCCTCCGGTCGCACGGGGATCTGGTGATATCCCCGGACTAGGTCGATCTTGGAGAAGATCCGATCCCTGGCCACATGTGTTGAGAAGTCCTGTATGTGGGGAATAGGGTAACAGTCAGCGGTCGTGGCCTCGTTAAGGCGGCTGTAGTCCCCGCACAGCCTTCGGCACCATGTGCAGCGGGGAAGTCCATGGGCTGTTCGAGCATCAAATGATGCTCCATACTCCGAAACTCCACCTATGCTATGAGGAGCTTGTCGGGAGCAAGCCTGCGGGCGCGGCCGTGGAGCGGTGGACCCGATGTCAGAATATGGTGCATGACACCGTGCCTCAGGCTGGCCGAGCCAAACTTGGGGATGACAAGGTCCAGAAACTCAGACAGTACCTGGGTGTAGACATTGTCCACCGTCGCTACGGGGTTGCTGACCGGCGCGGTGGGTGCAGTTGAGAGCAAGGAGATCTTCTCAAATGTTGATGCGTGGACGAGACGTTGGCCCCTCACGTCCATGAGGAGCGACTGCGCCCACAAGAAATCTGCGCCCAGATTACTGCGTCCGCGATGATGAATGGCCAGGTGAAATGGCACGCTGAAAATGATGGGAACCGTGCGGACGCCATATGTATGGATTGAGCTGCCATTCGCTGCAGTTGGGGGGGGGGGGGGGGGCTCTTGTTGTGATATTGCAAGGACTACTTTGTTATACAATACAATACATTTAATTGTCACAAGGACTTCTCTGTTTGCCCGCGTAGCTACATGTATATGAGGAAATGATGTAAGATGGCCTGGGTACTCTGGTTGCAGTTGGCCGTGAACTAAACAGAGCCTTGATTTATCCTCAGCTTCAAACCTCTAAATACGTGTACTTGTGGTCATTCCAGAGTCATAATAATGGCATAACAGATACCGTACCATGTACAACATGGTGGCAGCGGTTTGTGTGATTTAGCCCTGGAAAGAAACAGAAAAAAGAAAGCTCTTGAAAAATGGACGCTTTCCAGCTCAGTAAAGAATGCCAGGAATGCATCTCGACGGGTCCACTACACATGTAAGTACCTGTTTGGACGTCAGTGCCGAGCTACCGGCAGGATACTGCAAGCAGCTGAGGGTAGTGAGTGAGCCCACATCGCGCCCCAGCCCTGTGCAGGCCGGAGTGAGACCGAACGCTCACGGAGATGAAGCAAGCCGAAAGGCTGTATTATCTTTAAAACCTAAGAGCTTTAAAGATAAAAGCTGCAGAAACAGTATTGAAAACAGCAAAAGCTGCAGAGGCAGTATTGAAAAAACTGTAGGTACACAAAAATGCTGGTTTAAAAAGGGTTCTAAGAGTAAGCCTAGCAATTATAGACATGTTAGTTTGACGTCAGTGGTGGGCAAATTGATGGAAAGGATACTTAGAGATTATATATATAAGCATGTGGATAAACAGGGTCTGATTAGGAACAGTCAACATGGATTTGTGCCTGGAAGGTCATGTTTGACTAACCTTCTTGATAGGTGGCGTTGTGGATAATGAAGTAGATTTCCAAAGTCTACAGAGAGATTTAGGCCATTTGGAAGAATGGGCTGAAAGATGGCAGATGGAGTTTAATGCTGATAAGTGTGAGGTGTTACATCTTGGCAGGACAAATCAAAATAGGACGTACATGGTAAATGGTAGCAAATTGAGGAGTGCAGTTGAACAGAGGGATCTAGGAATAACTGCGCATAGTTCCCTGAAGGTGGAATCTCATGTAGATAGAGTGGTAAAGAAAGCTTTTGGTGTGCTGGCCTTTATACATCAGAGCATTGAATATAGATGTTGGGATGTAATGTTTAAATGGAAAAGAGGTCACTGCAGGAACAGCTGGAACTGAGGTGTCCAGACAGAAATGTCTGAGTGGGCTCAACTGGGGAAGAACTGCCAACAACCAAATGAGGTGGAGGACATTTGTCAATGGCCTATGCTTAAGGGCTTAAGAAGTAAGAAGATCACAGTGAGGAATGTGGGGAATTTGCTGTGGTGAATGTTTACAGTGGCTTGCAAATGTTTTCATACCCCTTGAACTTTTCCACATTTTGTCACGTTACAACCACAAACGTAAATGTATTTTATTGGGATTTTATGTGATAGATCAACACAAAGTGGTGCATAATTGTGAAGTGGAAGGAAAATGATACATGGTTTTCAAATATTTTTACAAATAAAAAACTGAAAAGTGGGGCGTGCAAAAGTATTCAGTCCCCTTTACTCTGATACCCCTAAATAAAATCCAGTGCAACCAATTGCCTTCAGAAGTCACCTAATTAGTAAATAGAGTCCACTTGTGTGTAATCTAATCTCAGTATAAATACAGCTGTTCTGTGAAGGCCTCAGAGATTTGTTAGAGAACATTAGTGACAAACAGCATCATGAAGCCCAAGGAACACACCAGACAGGTCAGGGATAAAGTTGTGGAGAAGTTTAAAGCAGGGTTAGGTTATAAAAAAATATCCCAAGCTTTGAACATCTCACGGAGCACTGTTCAATCCATCACCCGAAAATGGAAAGAGTATGGCACAACTGCAAACCTACCAAGACATGGCCGTCCACCTAAACTGACAGGCCGGGCAAGGAGAGCATTGATCAGAGAAGCAGCCCATGGTAACTCTGGAGGAGATCCACAGCTCAGGTGGGAGAATCTGACCACAGGACAACTATTAGTCGTGCACTCCACAAATCGGGCCTTTATGGAAGAGTGGCAAGAAGAAAGCCATTGTTGAAAAAAAGCCATAAGAAGTCCCGTTTGCAGTTTGCCACAAGCCATGTGGAGGACACAGCAAACATGTGGAGGAAGGTGCTCTGGTCAGATGAGACCAAAATTGAAGTTTTTGGCCTAAATGCAAAACGCTATGTGTGGCGGAAAACTAACACTGCACATCACCCTGAACACACCATCCCCACTATGAAACATGGTGGTGGCAGCATCATGCTGTGGGGATGCTTTTCTTCAGCAGGGACAGGGAAGCTGGTCAGAGTTGATGGGAAGATGGATGGAGCCAAATACAGGGCAATCTTGGAAGAAAACCTGTTAGAGTCTGCAAAAGACTTGAGACGGGGTCGGAGGTTCACCTTCCAGCAGGACAACGACCCTAAACATACAGCCAGATCTACAATGGAATGGTTTAGATCAAAGCATATTCATGTGCTAGAATGGCCCAGTCAAAGTCCAGACCTAAATCCAATTGAGAATCTCTGGCAAGACTTGAAAATTGCTGTTCACAGACGCTCTCCATCCAGGCTTGAGCTATTTTGCAAAGAAGAATTGGCAAAAAGTTCAGTCTCTAGATGTGCAAAGCTGGTAGAGACATATCCCAAAAGACTGCAGCTGTAATTGCAGCGAAAGGTGGTTCTACAAAGTATTGGTAGGGGGCGCTGCTCTGGCAGCAGCCATGTCATGCAGCTCGTCAGTTTTTCAAATTTTTTTTTTTTTAGTATGTTTTAAAGTCTGTATTTAATGTTTCTTTGTGTGTTTTATGTGGGGGGTGGTGTTGGGGGGTAAGGGGGAAACCGCTTCGGTCGCCTCCTCCACGGAGAGGCGAGTTTTTCCAGGTCGCCTCCCCCGTGGCCTAACATCAAGGATCGACGCGGCCTTTCCCGGAAACGCGCCCGGGGCTTCAGCGGCGGGCGCAGCGTGGACTCTCGACGTGGAGCGGGTAAACCCTCGCTGGAGGGGAGCTCTCCGTTTCGTTGGCCCGGGGCAGCCGGCAGCCTGAAGCCACGGTCTGCTGAGCTCCAGCTGGTGAGGCGTCTACAGCCCGGGATCTCACGTTGGGGACCCGGGGGAAGAAGAAGCCATCACTGCCGGCCCGCGGCCGACTTCTACCGCGGGGCTGGCATGGACTTACCATCACCCCTGGGGGGAGCTTCGACCGCCGGCCCTGCAGTCTACGGTGCTTCTGGCTGCGGCGGGGACTTTAAATCTTGACCGCCGGCCTGTGGCCTACAACAACTTAAAGCCGCGGTCTCCGGTGAGGAAGAGCAGATCCTGGACTGACTCTGGACTCTGGTCCTGACCACGGGGGGGAAATGGAGGAGGGGGGGGGGGCTCTTGTTGTGATATTGCAAGGACTACTTTGTTATACAATACAATACATTTAATTGTCACAAGGACTTCTCTGTTTGCCCGCGTAGCTACATGTATATGAGGAAATGATGTAAGATGGCCTGGGCACTCTGGTTGCAGTTGGCCGTGAACTAAAGCCTTGATTTATCCTCAGCTTCAAACCTCTAAATACGTGTACTTGTGGTCATTCCAGAGTCATAATAATGGCATAACAGATACCGTACCATGTACAACATGGTGGCAGCGGTTTGTGTGATTTAGCCCTGGAAAGAAACAGAAAAAAGAAAGCTCTTGAAAAATTGACGCTTTCCAGCTCAGTAAAGAATGCCAGGAATGCATCTCGACGGGTCCACTACACATGTAAGTACCTGTTTGGACGTCAGTGCCGAGCTACCGGCAGGATACTGCAAGCAGCTGAGGGTAGTGAGTGAGCCCACATCGCGCCCCAGCCCTGTGCAGGCCGGAGTGAGACCGAACGCTCACGGAGATGAAGCAAGCCGAAAGGCTGTATTATCTTTAAAACCTAAGAGCTTTAAAGATAAAAGCTGCAGAAACAGTATTGAAAACAGCAAAAGCTGCAGAGGCAGTATTGAAAAAACTGTAGGTACACAAAAATGCTGGTTTAAAAAGGGTTCTAAGAGTAAGCCTAGCAATTATAGACATGTTAGTTTGACGTCAGTGGTGGGCAAATTGATGGAAAGGATACTTAGAGATAATATATATAAGCATGTGGATAAACAGGGTCTGATTAGGAACAGTCAACATGGATTTGTGCCTGGAAGGTCATGTTTGACTAACCTTCTTGATAGGTGGCGTTGTGGATAATGAAGTAGATTTCCAAAGTCTACAGAGAGATTTAGGCCATTTGGAAGAATGGGCTGAAAGATGGCAGATGGAGTTTAATGCTGATAAGTGTGAGGTGTTACATCTTGGCAGGACAAATCAAAATAGGACGTACATGGTAAATGGTAGCAAATTGAGGAGTGCAGTTGAACAGAGGGATCTAGGAATAACTGCGCATAGTTCCCTGAAGGTGGAATCTCATGTAGATAGAGTGGTAAAGAAAGCTTTTGGTGTGCTGGCCTTTATACATCAGAGCATTGAATATAGATGTTGGGATGTAATGTTTAAATGGAAAAGAGGTCACTGCAGGAACAGCTGGAACTGAGGTGTCCAGACAGAAATGTCTGAGTGGGCTCAACTGGGGAAGAACTGCCAACAACCAAATGAGGTGGAGGACATTTGTCAATGGCCTCTGCTTAAGGGCTTAAGAAGTAAGAAGATCACAGTGAGGAATGTGGGGAATTTGCTGTGGTGAATGTTTACAGTGGCTTGCAAAAGTTTTCATACCCCTTGAACTTTTCCACATTTTGTCACGTTACAACCACAAACGTAAATGTATTTTATTGGGATTTTATGTGATAGATCAACACAAAGTGGTGCATAATTGTGAAGTGGAAGGAAAATGATACATGGTTTTCAAATATTTTTACAAATAAAAAACTGAAAAGTGGGGCGTGCAAAAGTATTCAGTCCCCTTTACTCTGATACCCCTAAATAAAATCCAGTGCAACCAATTGCCTTCAGAAGTCACCTAATTAGTAAATAGAGTCCACTTGTGTGTAATCTAATCTCAGTATAAATACAGCTGTTCTGTGAAGGCCTCAGAGATTTGTTAGAGAACATTAGTGACAAACAGCATCATGAAGCCCAAGGAACACACCAGACAGGTCAGGGATAAAGTTGTGGAGAAGTTTAAAGCAGGGTTAGGTTATAAAAAAATATCCCAAGCTTTGAACATCTCACGGAGCACTGTTCAATCCATCACCCGAAAATGGAAAGAGTATGGCACAACTGCAAACCTACCAAGACATGGCCGTCCACCTAAACTGACAGGCTGGGCAAGGAGAGCATTGATCAGAGAAGCAGCCCATGGTAACTCTGGAGGAGATCCACAGCTCAGGTGGGAGAATCTGACCACAGGACAACTATTAGTCGTGCACTCCACAAATCGGGCCTTTATGGAAGAGTGGCAAGAAGAAAGCCATTGTTGAAAAAAAGCCATAAGAAGTCCCGTTTGCAGTTTGCCACAAGCCATGTGGAGGACACAGCAAACATGTGGAGGAAGGTGCTCTGGTCAGATGAGACCAAAATTGAAGTTTTTGGCCTAAATGCAAAACGCTATGTGTGGCGGAAAACTAACACTGCACATCACCCTGAACACACCATCCCCACTATGAAACATGGTGGTGGCAGCATCATGCTGTGGGGATGCTTTTCTTCAGCAGGGACAGGGAAGCTGGTCAGAGTTGATGGGAAGATGGATGGAGCCAAATACAGGGCAATCTTGGAAGAAAACCTGTTAGAGTCTGCAAAAGACTTGAGACGGGGGCGGAGGTTCACCTTCCAGCAGGACAACGACCCTAAACATACAGCCAGATCTACAATGGAATGGTTTAGATCAAAGCATATTCATGTGTTAGAATGGCCGTCAAAGTCCAGACCTAAATCCAATTGAGAATCTCTGGCAAGACTTGAAAATTGCTGTTCACAGACGCTCTCCATCCAGGCTTGAGCTATTTTGCAAAGAAGAATGGGCAAAAAGTTCAGTCTCTAGATGTGCAAAGCTGGTAGAGAGATACCCCAAAAGACTGCAGCTGTAATTGCAGCGAAAGGTGGTTCTACAAAGTATTGGTAGGGGGCGCTGCTCTGGCAGCAGCCATGTCATGCAGCTCGTCAGTTTTTCAACTTTTTTTATTTTTTTAGTATGTTTTAAAGTCTGTATTTAATGTTTCTTTGTGTGTTTTATGTGGGGGGTGGTGTTGGGGGGTGAGGGGGAAACCGCTTCGGTCGCCTCCTCCACGGAGAGGCGAGTTTTTCCAGGTCGCCTCCCCCGTGGCCTAACATCAAGGATCGACGCGGCCTTTCCCGGAAACGCGCCCGGGGCTTCAGCGGCGGGCGCAGCGTGGACTCTCGACGTGGAGCGGGTAAACCCTCGCTGGAGGGGAGCTCTCCGTTTCGCTGGCCCGCTGGCCCGGCAGCCTGAGGCTGAGCGTCTGCTGAGCTCCAGCTGGTGAGGCGTCTACAGCCCGGGATCTCACGTTGGGGACCCGGGGGAAGAAGAAGCCATCACTGCCGGCCCGCGGCCGACTTCTACCGCGGGGCTGGCATGGACTTACCATCACCCCTGGGGGGAGCTTCGACCGCCGGCCCTGCGGTCTGCGGTGCTTCTGGCTGCGGCGGGGACTTTAAATCTTGACCGCCGGCCTGCGGCCTACAACAACTTAAAGCCGCGGTCTCCGGTGAGGAAGAGCCGATCCTGGACTGACTCTGGACTCTGGTCCTGACCACGGGGGGGAAATGGAGGAGGACTGGCCAAATTTTGTGCCTTCCACCACAGTGATGAATGCTGTGGTGGATGTTTGTGTTACAGTTTTATTGTGGTTGTGTGTTCTTTATTATTGTATCGCTGCAGACAACCCAAATTTCCACCAGCCTGGCTGTGTGGCAATAAATTATATCTAATCTAATCTAATCTTGACTCTGGGGGGCTGAATACTTTTGCACGCCACACTTTTCAGTTTAATTTGTAAGAAGGTGTGGTCTAAACCATGCATCATTTTCCCTCCACTTCACAATTATGCGCCACTTTGTGTTGGTCTATCACATAAAATCCCAATAAAATACATTTACGTTTGTGGTTGTAACGTGACAAAATGTGGAAAAGTTCAATGGGTATGAAAACTTTTGCAAGCCACTGTATGTTAACTTTTATGTATTTGTGTCTATTTGCTTATTTTTTCATATGGCTGTATGGTAATTCGCATATCACTGGACCTTAATTGGTCCACTTGATAATAAAATACCTTTGAAACTTTTGAACGTTCCTCGGTCCTCAAAATGCTGGAGAAACTCAGCGGGTGCAACAGCGTCTATGGAGCGAAGGAAATAGGCAACGTTTCGGGCTGAAACCCTTCTTCAGACGAAGGGTTTCGGCCCGAAACGTTGCCTATTTCCTTCGCTCAATAGATGCTGCTGCACCCGCTGAGTTTCTCCAGCATTTTTGTGTACCTTCGATTTTCCAGCATCTGCTGTTCCTTCTTAAACCCTCGGTCCTCATGTCTTTCTCCATGGTAAAAACAGAGGAGAAATGCTCATTGAGGACCTTGCCCATCTCCTATGGCTCCACAGAGTGGACTGCTTTGATTCCTGAGGGGCCCCTCTCTCTCTCTCTGGTTACCCTTTTCCCCTTCATGTGCTTATAAAATCTATTGGGATTATCCTTTATGCTCACTGTGCACTGATGGAACATCAAGGGAGGATTCTATTTACTCCCACAGCTGGTGAACAAATTGTCCAGTGCTTGCATCTGTGTTCCTGTGGGTGAAGTCACACCCTCCCTCGAACATTGCCCTGCTTTTCCTTCACCTCTTTGGCAATGACTGACCTCTGGGGATGGAAACCGCTGTCAATTTACCTTGAAACTTCCTCTGTCTTGGGAACAAATCCCAATCTTACTTGGAGTCATAGCGTTGTACAGCACAGAAACAGGCCCAACAAGCCCATGCTGATGTCCCTCTAATCCCTTCCCATCCATGTACGTGTCTATGTTTAGTGGAGAGGGAGAGCAACCTGATTTGTTGGACACAATTCCCACTTACAAAACCATGCTATCCCTTCTCAACCCCTATCTATGCAAATGCATACATACCTTTTCCCTCAGAATCATCTCTAATACCTTGATAAATTAATAAAATGATGTGGGGAATAGGTGGGGTGAATGCACAGTCATTTACCCTGAGAAGGGGAATGAAGAGCTAGAGGATAGGTTTAAGGCAAGAATGGAAAGATATAATAGGACCAGAGGGGCAACTTTTTCACACAGTGTGGTTAGTATATGGAATAAGCTGCCAGAGGAGGTAGTTGAGGCAAGTGCTATAACAATATTTAAAAGACATTTGGACATATACATCGATAGGAAAGCTTTAGAGTGATATAGGCCAATTGCAGGCAAATGGACCAGTGTAGATGGGGCATCTTGGTCGACATGGAAGAGGTTGGCTGAAGGGTCAGTTTCCGTGCTCTGTGACTCTATGACTCATGATTGCAGTTGATCACGTACACTCACGGTTAATTTACAGTAGCCAATGTACCTTGCAGTAAACCTCCGAGATGGAGGTCTCATTCCGCGAGGCCACACGGATAGAGCTTGGGAATAATAAAGTGGTTATACTGTAGGTCTCCCAATAGTCAACTGGGGAACATCCATACACAGTATGGAAAGCAGGATTGTTGTAGTGGTGGTTTTAAATTACCTACTATTGACTAGGCCTGCCCTAGTGCCAGGGGCTTAGGTTTTAGATTTAAGATTCAAGATGGGTTTATTGTCACATGTACCAATTAAGGTACAGTGAAATAAGCGAGTTCGGTATTCCAAAAAATGCAAGGAATCATGGGATTTGTCAAAAGTCAAACGCTACAAATAAAAACCGAATGAAGTGCTGTAGATTTAGTGAATGAGTTTGGGTCTGATTTTTATTCTTTCTTCAAGTTTGTATTTGTCAGGGGGCAGATAGAAGCAGCAGATACGAGTGGTAGACGGGGGGACGGGGAGAGGAGTGTGGACCGGCTCTCGGCAGCTGCACGCACACAGAACTGCGCCTCATCCGCTAGACTAGAGGGCATAGCTTAAGGTGAGAGTGGCAACGATTAAATGAGATGTGTGGTGTGTGCCTTGAACATGCTGGTAGTGGAGGCAGTTATGATATTGGCATTGAAGCAGATTGTATATTAACATATGGATATGCAGGAAATGGAATGATATGGATCACATCAAAACAAAGGTTTTTTTCATGGTATTTTGTTTGGTGTGAACATTGAAGGCTGAAGGTCTAGTTTCTGTACTACACTGTTCTAGTAAATTAAGGGCTAAAAGGAGCCATTAGATGCCCTTGGCAAGTACGATTAGGGATTATTCCAAGGCATTTGATACATATGTAGGGAGCGGGAAAAGGTAGGTCCACTGAAGGACAAAGGAGGGAGTTTATTCATGGATTCAGAGGAAGTGGGTGAGGTACTACACAAATACTTTGCATCGGAATTGAGCAAGGAGAAAGGCATAGGTGATAGTGAGATTAGTGAGTGTTTAATATTCTCGGCCATGTCCATATTAAGGAAGAGCAGCTATTGTGTGTCTTGGAGAACATTAAGGAAGGCAAGGCCATGGAGCTTGATAGAATCTATTCAAGGATACTAATAGAGGCAAGGGAGGAGATACTCGAGGCCTTGACCGGGATATTCTGGGAAACTATAGGCAAGTAAGACACCTGCTGTGGTGGCAGGCGCGGCCAGGGTGCCGGCGGCGGTGGCAAAGGCAGGGACCGCGTGGGAACAGCCCAAGGGCTGCTAGCCATGGTGATGGTAGGTGTGGCCGGAGCGGTGGTGGTGGTAGCCTTGCTAACGGCAGGAGAGGCGCCACAAGCCAGGGGTGTAAGATTGAAGGAGATTTTTAAGGACAGGATTTGGTATTTGCATTTGGAAAATCATGGATTTATTAGCAATATTCAGAGTGGCTTTATGCAGGGCAGGTCCTAACTTACAGATTTGATTGAGTTTATCGAGGTGACGACATTAAGTGATGAGTGTTGGGTAATGGATGTAGTCTACGTAGATGTAGTTAGTAAATCATTTGACAATGTTCTTCATGATAGGTGGGTTTAGAAGATTAAATCACATGGGATCCACGGAGATTTGGGCGATTTGATCCATATTGGCTGGGTCACAGACGACAGATGGACTTGGAGATGTGTTTCTCTGACTGGACGTCTGTGAGCTGTGTGATCTGTAAATAGCAGTGCTTTGTCCAATGATTTTGATGAAAATGTAAGGGAGCTGAATAATAAGTTTACAGATGATATGAACATTGGAATTGTGGAGAGTGAGGAAGGTTGCTAATGAAAGCAGCAGTATATAGTTCAGCTGGAAATTTGGACTGAGAAATTCCAGATGGAATTTAATCCAGACAATTGTGGGCTGGTTGGTACATTCGAGAAGCTCAATGCAAGATCATGCATCCAAACACCACATGCCATTCGCAGTGTTAGCCGCCCCCAGCTCATATCACCGCCCTGGCTGCCCGCAGTGCCGTCCACCCACGCCTTCCTCACCGTCCACAGCACCGGCCACCCCTGGCTTCCGGCGCCTCTCCTGCTGCTTACAACGCTACCACCACCACCGATCCGGACACGCCTACCATCGCTAGCAGCCCCTGGGCAAGCTGCCTTTGCCACCACCGGCACCCTGGTCACACCTGCCACCACAGCAGCCATCGCCACCACCACCATCCCCACCACACACATCATTCCCATGCCGTGCCTACTGCTCTTGGCACCGAAACCACCGCCATGGCCAATCCTTATCTGTGCTCTGGCTTCTCCTCACTTCACCCCCGGCTGCCACAGGCCAGGGCCATCAACTCACCTGGATTCCAACTCCTGTTCCGGACCAAGAGTCTGAAGAAGGATGTCGACCAGAAACGTTGCCTATCCATGTTTTCCAGAGAAGCTGCCCGACTTGCTGAGTTACTCCAGCACTTTTTGTCCATTGTGTATTAACCAACATCTGCACTTGTTTGTTTCTACTATTTATACAATGATATTACCTTACTTGGTTATAGTGGACATACGGCAATAACGGATACCAGCAGTATGAATCTTGATTTCTCCAACCTTGCTTTCCCTCTCTCTCCATCCCTCCTGCACAATAGTTCTCCCACTAGTCTCACTGTCCTCCTGATTAATTTTACTGATTGTATGCCTCCATGTTAGCTTCCCCTCAGCTAACAATGAACAATTCTACTTCTTTATCATCGTCTGTTTGATCTGTCATTTTCACACCTTACCCCACCATATCTCTGGACTCCCTCTCCCCTCACTCGGTCTGAAACAGGGTCTTGACCCAACATGTCTTGCATTCCTTCTCTCCAGAGATGCAGAGATGCAGCCTCTCTCACTGAGTTACTCTAGCATTTTGTGTCTATTCAGGATTTACTGTATTTGGGCATATTTGGAGTATTTTGTGCATTCTTGTTGACACACTGTTGGTAGAATGTGGAGGCTTTAGAAAGACAATAGACAATAGATGCAGGAGTAGACCATTCGGCCCTTCGAGGCAGCACCACCATTAAATGTGATCATGGCTGATCATCTCCAATCAGCACCTCGTTCTTGCCTTCTCCCCATGTCCCCTGACTCCACTATCTTTAAGAGCCCTATCGAGCTCTCTCTTGAAAGTATCAAGAGAACCGGCCTCCACCGCCCTCTGAGGCAGAGAATTCCAGACTCACAACTCTCTGTGAGAAAAAGTGTTTCCTCGTCTCCGTACTAATTGGCCTACCCCTTATTCTTAAACTGTGGCCCTTGGTTCTGGACTCCCCCAACATCGGGAACATGTTTCCTGCCTCTAGCGTGTCCAAACCCTTAACAATCTTATATGTTTAAATAAGATGCCCTCTCATCCTTCTAAACTCTAGAGTATACAAGCCCAGCCGCTGCATTCTCTCAGCAAATGACAGTTCCGCCATCCCGGGAATTAACCTTGTGAACCTACACTGCACTCCCTCACTAGCAAGACAATGGGCACTAACTGTGTAGACAGGTGTACATTGGTCTAGACAATCGACACTCTGTAGATGGTGGTGTAGACAGTGTTAACCAACCACAAATGTTCTAGCAAGTTCCGAGAAATTGATGCATGTGGCCAAGTGCAGGAAGGAATCTCAGTCCTGGGTTTTAGGAATGACTTCTTGTTCCCCAGGGCATAAGACCATAAAACATTGGAGAAGAATTAGGCCATTCAGCCCATCAACTCTACTCTGTCATTCAATCATGACTGGTCAATGTTTCTCTTTCATCCCCATTCTCCTGCCTTCCTGTAACCATGGATTTCAAAGGCACATTTGGTCTAAACCGCCCTCGCTCAGTAACGCTTTGATATTTCACATTTAGACCACACCTTCTTACAAGTTATGAGAAATAATTATTAATATGAGGAATGTGAACATATTAACAAGACACACAGATCAGGATGATATTTTATTCAATAAAGGCCTGGCATATTAAAAAAATTTGCATTTCTACGTATCAATACACAATAACAAGGTGTAACCAGCTTGCCCTTCCTGCTTCCTCCGTATGAGCCGGTGAAACCTCCTTTGTCTCACCTGCGGCAGTTACAGGGCAAACCCGGGGCACTGGGAACCACAGCCATGATCAGCACTGGCTGCATTTTCATTCATCAGCCTCAGGCAAAGGCAGGGTTGAGTGTTCCGTCCCACACTGTCTTTGAGAGGGTGACAATGGGAGGTCCATCCATGAACCACTCCACCCAGATAATGTGGTGGTGAGATGGTAGTGGGTATCACTCAATGGTGGTGGCTATTAGCTGGTGCCGAGGGGCTGAAGGGAACCGGGAGGAGATGGGGTCCCGTGTGAAGGCTGCCTCGTGTTGATTCTCTGCTGAGGAACTTGCACTGGGCCAGACTCAGGGCTGAGCAGCAGCCTGGCCCAGACTCTGGCATCTCACCTGGTGACCGGTGGGTCCTGTTCAAGCTTTCTTACCCTTCAGCCTTTCACCCTCGACACTGGCTAGAGAGAGAAGCTCATCTGTGCCTCGCATGTCCCAAACCAATCAGGAGATGTGGTTGTCAGTGGCATTTACAACCTGCTTTATGTTGGCTCTTGAAAAGCCCCAAATAATGATGGGCGGCGATGAGGAATGGCTTTGTAGCTCACATGCACTCTTGTCATCATATTGTGTCACCAACCCAACAGCAGGCAAAAGCCAGTCTGGGACACACCCTCTGTCAGCTTACAAACTCAACACTAACTAAACTCTAAACCTGCTAGACATCCACCCTGCCCATGTTGGACCCCAAGCAAACTCCTTCCAAACTCATAAGCACTCATTGACCTGTGCTGCCCGTGCTCACCTTCCGATGGCTGAATCCTGGTTTGTCACCTTGCCAACCACTGTCCAATAGCCAACAATTAGAGGATCACCAAATCAAGCAACCTTAAAGCCAGACGGACATTATCCCATCTGCCCAGGGAGGTGCTTGAAGTGAAAGGCAACTCTTCCGTTCCCCAGAATCCAGGCTAGATGCTACCGTGCTTATTATTGGACAGTCTGTTCAACAATGTAGAAGCTATGAACTCCTGCTATGTACATGCTCAATAGAAGCAGAGAGCTGAAGCAGTTCAACTCTCAGCTGTAACTTCTCGCCTCTTTCTTCTGAAGTTGGTAACAGATTGAAACAGAGCGATGGAGGTAAGAATGGGGAGAGGGTGGCAGCAGCAATGGGGTAGTCCCAGTGGAGAGGCTAGTTACAGTCCTAAGCAAAGAGAGTCATTGCACTGTTGCTCTTGTGCTCTGTGCCTCTCGCTTTAGAAGCAGCTGTAGCCAGCTCTGCATAGCTCTCGTGCTTTCAATCACATTACTGTCTCATGAACGCTTCTCGGGCCCTGTAAGGAAGCAGACAAGACATCGAGATCACAAACTAACCACGTGGCAGCTTGTCGGGGCCAGGCACCTGCTGGCTTTGGCTGAGGCAGCAGAGAACGAATGTTCTCACGAGCAGGACACCAGCACATCAACCCTGCCAACCCCCACCATGGCACAGCAGGCAACACCACGAGAGCCAACACAGACCACTGCACCTGGGGCTGTCTGAGGGGATAGATGGGGACAAAGGGTGAGGGGAGCGAGTGTCTTGGTGTGCGGGTTTGTGAGTGCAGTGAGTGGCCGAGTTGGAGGATGAATATTTGGGGGACATGTTTACAGTTTGCGGGGGGGGTGTGTGAACGAGTGTGGGGAGTGTGTGTGACAGCATGTGTGACACTGAGTGGGTGGATATATGGCCAATGATGCAGGTTTGTATGTGGGTGTGTGGGAGGCAGTGTATGGGCTAATGTGTGGGGAATGGCTGGTGATGTTGTGTAGCACGACAGTGTAACCTGATCTAGGCCGTGTGGGCCATGGCCGGGCCAATGAGTGGAGCATTGGTCAGGCTCATTGGGATTTGGGTGTGTGAGTGCAGACGTGTACAATTGTAGGGTGGTGTGCGGATGGAGTGAGCCCCTTACTCCGACAGCCACAGGACAATGTGACATTGTGGGTGTCAGAGAACGTGCTGCAGATCCCTGGTAAAAGAAAAAACAATGACCAGGGAGGCACAGCAGTGCAGCAGGTAGAGCCGCTGCCTCAGTGTCAGAGACCCGGGTTCGATCCTGACCTCGGGTGCTGTCTGTGTGAAATTTGGATGTTCTTCATGTGACTGCATGGGTTTCCTCCGGATGCTCCACTTTTGTCCTCTACCCAAAGACATGTTGGTTAATTGGCCGCTGTCAATTTGCCCTTAATGTGTAGGGAGTGGATGCGCAAATGGGATAACATAGAATATAGTATGAACGGGTGACTGATGGTCAGTGTGAAATCGGTGGGCCGAAGGGCCTGTTTCCTGCTGTATCTTTCAATTCTGTCAATCAAGATTGATTCTGGAAGATTCAGGTTCTCTCGAAGCGGATACTGCTCAAAACAGCCCATTTAAGTAAGAGATACAGGTGAAAACAGGCCACTTAATGGGTACAAGTCCTGGTACTAGTCCTTATTATAGTCGTGTGTACAGAGATGTAGTGAGAAATGTCGTTTCTGTGCTATCCAGTCACATCACACTGTACATGAGTACAATCACTCTCCCATGACAGACACGGCACTAGACTAATCGTAACCATACCTGCGTCGATGAAGTTGAAAACTCAGAGAATTTTAAGTCTTTCTTCAATAGGCAGAAACGGTGGAAGAAGTTGGCGTACTCATCCCTCACCTGAAAGACAAGGTGACATGGAGTGTTTACAATCCTGTCCACACCATTGCCAGTGGCCATTACACCAGGGCTGTCCATGGAGTTCACAATCCAGGCCCCGAGCTGCCGGCTTCTGGCTGCCTCACTCTCATTGCCAAAGCAGAAGGCAAGAGATCAGCACTAGGACAAAGGGTTACTCCAGCTTTATCTGCAGTGAGTGGATTTGTCAGCCACACCACCCAGGAAGCTCCTGCTCCAGTTTCCACCCCACACCTGACACCGTTCTCAGTTCCACAACTGAACTCGGTATTGGTGGCCCAGTGGTTGTTAATATCTGCCAGACCCTGGAACTCTGTGGCATCTACAGATTCCTCTGTGTGTAGATTCAGTTGTGTAGATATTGTGGTCAATAATGTTGTCCATCATTGTCATGGTGTCTAAGAAATATGGAAACAGGCCATTCGGCCCACGATATCCATGCCAACCAGTGGGCACCAGTTTTTCCCTTGGTTTCCACAATGTCATTGGATACACTTGGTCAGGTAGCTTTATTAGACTTTGGTGAGGCAGCGTTTGGAGTATTGTGTGCATTTTCTTGCCTCCCCATTACTCAAAGGATGTATAGGCTTTGTAAAATGTGCAAAGGAGGTTTACATGAAAGATGCCCGGATTAGGAGGTATTTGCTACAGGGAGAGGTAGACAGACATTGCTTGTTTTTTTGCTGGAGGTTGTGGGGAGACCTGATAGAAGTATATAAAATAATGAGAGGCATATATAGTGCAGACAGTCAGAAAGGGTTTTAAAGGATTTCCCCCTTATCCTTAAGCTGTGACCCCTTGTCCTGGACTTCCCCAACATCGGGAGCAATCTTCCTGCATCTAGTCTGTCCAACCCCTTAAGAATTTTATAAGTTTCTATAAGATCCCCTCTCAATCTCCTAAATTCTAGAGAGTTTAAACCAAGTCTATCCAGTCTTTCTTCATAAGACAGTCCTGACATCCCAGGAATCAGTCTGGTGAACCTTCTCTGCACTCCCTCTAGGGCAATAATGTCCTTCCTCAGATTTGGAGACCAAAACTGTACGCAATACTCCAGGTGTGGTCTCACCAAGACCCTGTACAACTGCAGTAGAACCTCCCTGCTCCTATACTCAAATCCTTTTGCTATGAAAGCTAACATACCATTCGCTTTCTTCACTGCCTGCTGCACCTGCATGCCTACTTTCAATGACTGGTGTACCACGACACCCAGGTCTCGCTGCATCTCCCCTTTTCCTAGTCGGCCACCATTTAGATAATAGTCTGCTTTCCTGCTTTTGCCACCAAAATGGATAACCTCACATTTATCCACATTATACTGCATCTGCCAAACATTTGCCCACTCACCCAGCCTATCCAAGTCACCTTGCAGTCTCCTAGCATCCTCCTCACAGCTAACACTGCCCCCCAGCTTAGTGTCATCCGCAAACTTGGAGATATTGCCTTCAATTCCCTCATCCAGATCATTAATATATATTGTAAATAGCTGGGGTCCCAGCACTGAGCCTTGCGGTACCCCACTAGTCACTGCCTGCCATTGTGAAAAGGACCCGTTTACTCCTACTCTTTGCTTCCTGTTTGCCAGCCAGTTCTCTATCCACATCAATATTGAACCCCCAATGCCATGTGCTTTAAGTTTGTATACTAATCTCTTATGTGGGACCTTGTCGAAAGCCTTCTGGAAGTCCAGATACACCACATCCACTGGTTCTTCCCTATCCACGCTACTAGTTACATCCTCGAAAAATTCTATAAGATTCGTCAGACATGATTTATCTTTTGTAAATCCATGCTGACTTTGTTCAATGATTTCACCACTTTCCAAATGTGCTGCTATCCCATCTTTAATAACTGACTCTAGTAGTTTCCCCACTACCGATGTTAGACTAACTGGTCTGTAATTCGCCGTTTTCTCTCTCCCTCCCTTCTTAAAAAGTGGGGTTACGTTTGCTACCCGCCAATCCTCAGGAACTACTCCAGAATCTAAAGAGTTTTGAAAGATTATTACTAATGCATCCACTATTTCTGGAGCTACTTCCTTAAGTACTCTGGGACATAGAAACATAGAAAGTAGGTGCGAGAGTAGACCACCAGGTCCGTCGAGCCCGCACCGCCATTCGCTCATGGCTGAACACTAAACAGACACACTTACCCACAAACAGTAGACACAAGACACAGAACACAAGACACTACCCTCCCCTTTATACCGCTATCACCCCTCTCCACCCCAAGAACCTCGTGATCTCCTGGGGGAGGCAAAAAACCGGATAAAAACCCAGGTCCAATTCGGGAAAAAAATCCGGGAAATTCCTCTCCGACCCCAATCCAGGCGATCGACACTTGTCCAGGAGATCACTCAGGTCTTACTATACTAACCATACCTAGGTCCATATCCCTGCCCTCTCCCCGTAGCCCCTTATCCCCTTGGCAGCTAAAAAACCATCTATTTTAGTCTTAAATATATTTAAAGTTTCTGCTTCCACTGCTCCCTGGGGCAGTGAATTCCATAAATTAACCACCCTCTGGGTGAAGAAGTTCTTCCTCATCTCAGTTTTAAAAGAGCCCCCCCTTATTCTGCAACTATGTCCTCTAGTTCTAGTTTCCCCGATCATTGGGAACATCCTCGGTGCATCCACCCGATCAAGGCCCCTCACGATCTTATATGTTTCAATGAGATCGCCTCTCATTCTTCTAAACTCCAAAGAGTAGAGTTCCAGCCTACTTAACCTTTCCTCATATGTCAATCCCCTCATTGCAGGAATTAATCTTGTAAACCTTCGCTGCACTGCCTCCAGGGCTAGTACATCCTTTCTTAAGTATGGACCCCAGAACTGTACACAGTATTCCAAATGTGGTCTCACTAATACTGTGTACAGCTGCAGCAAGACCTCCGTGTTTTTATACTCAATCCCCCTAGCAATAAAGGCCAAAACTCCATTGGCCTTCCTGATTGCTTGCTGCACCTGCATACTAACTTTTAGTGATTCATGTACTAATACCCCTAGATCCCTTTGCGTTGCATTACAACGCAGCTCCTCCTCATTTAGAAAATAACTTGCCCTATAATTTTTTTTCCCAAAGTGAATGACTTCACATTTATTAGTATTAAATTTCATCTGCCAAGTTGTTGCCCACTCACCTAGCTTATCTATATCCTTTTGCAGACTCTTCCTATCCTCCTCATCCCCTACTTTTCCTCCCATTTTTGTATCGTCCGCAAATTTTGATATATTACACTTGGTTCCCTCCTCCAAATCATTTATATAAATTGTGAACAACTGGGGTCCCAGCACCGACCCTTGCGGAACCCCGCTAGTTACCGGTTGCCATCCCGAGTATGAACCATTTATCCCCACTCTCTGCTTCCTATTTGTTAGCCAATCCTCTACCCATGCTAATATATTACCCCCAATCCCATAATTTTTTATTTTTAGCAATAGTCTCTTATGTGGCACCTTGTCAAAAGCCTTTTGGAAGTCCAAGTATACCACATCCACCGGTTCCCCTTTATCCACCCGGGTTGTTACTTCCTCAAAGAATTCGAGCAGATTCGTTAAACAGGACTTCCCCTTCACAAAACCATGCTGGTTCTGTCCGATGAAGTCATGTTTATCCAAGTGCCCCGTTAGTGTTTCTTTAATAATTGTCTCTAACATTTTACCCACCACCGATGTTAGACTAACCGGTCTATAGTTACCCGCCTTCTGTTTACTTCCTTTTTTAAATATAGGTGTTACATTGGCCATTTTCCAATCCACTGGGACCGTTCCTGCCTCCAGGGAGTTTTGGAAAATTATCACCAATGCATCCACAATCCCCACCGCTATCTCCCTCAAGACCCTTGGATGTAATCCATCAGGCCCAGGGGATTTATCCTCCTTCAGTCTCATTAATTTCCCTAATACCACCTCCTTGGTGATCTTAATAGTATTTAGCTCCTCCATTCCTACCGCCCCCTGTTTATCCAGCGTTGGAATATTTTTTGTGTCTTCTATGGTGAAGACTGATACAAAATACTCGTTTAATGCCTTTGCCATTTCCATGTTCCCCACCAACAACTCTCCAGTCTCACCCTCCAATGGACCAACGTTCACCTTAGCCACCCTTTTTCTTTTTATATAGCTATAAAAACTCTTACTATTAGTTTTTATGTTGTTCGCTAAATTCCTTTATAGTCTATTTTCCCCGTCTTAATTAATCTCTTAGTTATTTTTTGCTGACCTTTAAATGCTTCCCAATCCTCTACCCTCCCACTATCTCTGGCTACCTTATATGCCCTTGCCTTCAGCCGAATACTATCCTTTATAGTTTTACTGAGCCATGGCTGACTGTTCTTACCCTTACCCCTTTTTTTCTTCATAGGAATAAATTTTTCTTGAAGGTTATACAGTATACCCTTAAACGTACACCACTGCTCATGTACCGTCTTATTCTTGAGTCTGCTATCCCAGTCAACTTTGATCAGCTCAGTCCTCATACCTTCATAATCCCCCTTATTTAGACTAAGCACCCTAGCCTGAGTTTCAACCTGCTCCCCTTCTATTTGAATATGGAATTCGACCATATTGTGGTCACTTGTTCCCAACGAGTCCCTAACTATGACATTTTTAATTAATCCTGCTTCATTACACAGGACCAGATCCAAGATTGCCTCCCCCCTTGTCGGTTCTGTGACATACTGTTCTAGGAACCCGTCTCTAATACATTCTATAAACTCTTCCTCTAGTCTACCCTGCCCAGTTTGGTTTGCCCAATTAATATGAAAATTGAAGTCCCCCATGATTACAGCAGTTCCCTTTTTACATGCGTCAACTATTTGCAGATTTATGTTCTGACTAACAGCGTCACAGCTATTTGGAGGTCTATAAATTACACCCACTAGTGTTTTTTTCCCCTTATTATTCTCTATCTGTACCCAAGCTGTTTCACTATCCTGATCCTTCAACGCAATATCCTTCCTCTCTATTGCCGTTATTCCCTCCCTTATTAAAAGGGCCACCCCTCCTCCCTTTCTTTCCTGTCTATCTTTCCTAATTGTCGAGTACCCCTCTATATTTAACTCCCAGTCCTGATCCCCTTGCAGCCATGTCTCCGTAATGGCCACGATATCATAACTATATATACTTAATTGCACCGTTAATTCATTTATCTTATTACGAATACTCCGTGCATTTAGATAAAGCACTTTCAGATGATTTTTACTACCCTTCCTTTCCGTTTTTGCCCCTTTTACATCTAGAGCTTTATCTTCACACATTCTGTCTCCTGTCTCATTTTGACTTACCGCTTCCCCACTGATACCCTGCTCTATTTCCTCTACCCCTGCCGTTATTACCCCCCTTGATACCTCCCCCCCGCTACTTAGTTTAAAGACCTCTCTACTGCCCTAGTTATATGATTTGCCAGGACCCCAGTCCCAGCACCGTTCAGGTGAAGTCCGTCCTTACAGAACAGATCCCCCCTGTCCCAGTACTGGTGCCAGTGGCCCAAGAAACCAAACCCATTATTCCCACACCAGTCTTTGAGCCACGCATTTAGCTTTTTAATTTTACGTACCCTCGCCGATTTGGCCCGTGGCTCAGGTAGCAATCCGGAGATCAGTACCCTCGAGGTTCTGCTTTTTAATTTATTCCCTAACTGCTCAAACTCCTTCAGCAGATCCTCCTTCCTCGTCCTTCCTATGTCATTGGTCCCCACATGGACCACGACCACTGGATCCTCCCCCTCCCACTGCAAATTTCTCTCCAGCATCGCAGAGATATCCTTAACCCTAGCACCGGGTAGGCAACACAGCCTTCGGGACATGTTCTGCTGGCCGCAGAGAACCTTATCTACCCCCCGAATAATACTATCCCCTATCACTACGGCATTTCTTCTAACTCCCCCCTCTTGAATGGCCTCCTGATCCACGGTGCTGCAGCCAGGTTGCTCATCCCTCCCACAGCCCCTGATCCCGTCCTTACATTGAGTAAGAGCCTCGGTCATGCTCGTCAGGGACAAGGGCTGTGGCTCCTGCCGCATCTCCTCCTGGTTCCCCCTACCTGCCTCGCTTATGGCCACACCTTCCTTTCCTTGCTCACTGCCTACTGAATTAGTTAAACTGGTCGGTGTGACCATCCCCTGGCACAAAACATCCAGGTAATACTCCCCCTCCCTGATGTACCGCAGCGTATGAAGTTGGGTCTCCAGCTCATCAATGCGGAGCTGGAGTTCCTCTAGCCTCAAACACTTACTGCAGCTGTAGGGATCTTCTACATCAATGGTGTCGACAAATTCCCACATCTCGCAGTATTGGCACATCTCCTGACCGCCCATCTTATATAAGTAATTAACTGGTCCTATTTAAGAATCCCCTACTGTATTGATACACCCCTTATTTATATAATCCTACCTCCTATAAATGGGAAAATACTCACCCCAGCCGTAAATTACCTACTGGTTTGGCTGTCTAGTGGTAATTCCTTCCGCTCTTCCTATCTGGTCCACTGCTCCCTTGCAGTGCGTGGCAAACCTCTTTGCCTCTGTTAGTCTCTGTTAGTCTCTCGAGTCTCTCGAGCCGCGGCTCCGTCCGTCCTCCCTCGGCGACAGCACCTGTGGCACCGCGGTCGTGACGTCCCTTCCGTTCCTGCAGAGCCTTCCTGTCCTGGGCGGAGTCTGCAGCTAACTGTGTGCTCACGTCCGGTAGGGATGCAGCCTATCTGGCCCTGGGGATTTATCGGCCTTTAATCCATTCAATTTACCCAACACCACTTCCCGGCTAACCTGGATTTCACTCAATTCCTCCAACTCCTTTGACCCTGCTATTTCCGGCAGATTATTTATGTCTTCCTTAGTGAAGACGGAACCAAAGTAGTTATTCAATTGGTCCGCCATATCCTTGTTCCCCATGATCAACTCACCTGTTTCTGACTGCAAGGGACCTACATTTGTTTTAACTAATCTCTTTCTTTTCACATATCTATAAAAACTTTTGCAGTCAGTTTTTATGTTCCCTGCCAGTTTTCTTTCATAATCTATTTTTCTTTTCCTAATTAAGCCCTTTGTCCTCCTCTGCTGGTCTCTGAATTTCTCCCAGTCCTCCGGTATGCTGCTTTTTCTGGCTAATTTGTACGCATCATCCTTCGCTTTGATACTATCCCTGATTTCCCTTGTTATCCACGGATGTACTACCTTCCCTGATTTATTCTTTTGCCAAACTGGGATGAACAATTTTTGTAGTTCATCCATGCAGTCTTTAAATGTCTACCATTGCATATCCACCGTCAACCCTTTTAGAATTAATTGCCAGTCAATCTTGGCCAATTCACGTCTCATACCCTCAAAGTTACCTTTCTTTAAGTTCAGAACCATTGTTTCTGAATTAACAATGTCACTCTCCATCCTAATGAAGAACTCAACCATATTATGGTCACTCTTGCCCAAGGGGGCACGTACAACAAGACTGCTAACTAACCCTTCCTCATTACTCAATACCCAGTCTAAAATAGCCTGCTCTCTCGTTGGTTCCTCTACATGTTGATTTAGATAACTATCCCGCATACATTCCAAGAAATCCTCTTCCTCAGCACCCCTGCCAATTTGATTCACCCAATCTATATGTAGATTGAAGTCACCCATTATAACGACTTTGCCTTTGTCGCACGCATTTCTAATTTCCTGTTTGATACCATCTCCAACTTCACTACTACTGTTAGGTGGCCTGTACACAACACCCACCAGCGTTTTCTGCCCATTAGTGTTTCGCAGCTCTACCCATACCGATTCCACATCCTCCAAACTAATGTCCTTCCTTTCCATTGCGTTAATCTCCTCTCTAATCAGCAACGCTACCCCACCTCCTTTTCCTTTCTCTCTATCCCTCCTGAATATTGAATATCCCTGGATGTTCAGCTCCCAGCCTTGGTCACCCTGGAGCCATGTCTCCGTGATCCCAACTATATCATAGTCATTAATAGCTATCTGCACATTCAACTCATCCACCTTATTACGAATGCTCCTTGCATTGAGACACAAATCCTTCAGGCTTGTTTTTACAACACTTACTCCTTATACAATTATGTTGAAAAGTGGCCCTTTTTGATTTTTGCCCTGGTTTTGTCTGCCTGCCACTTTTACTTTTCACCTTGCTACCTATTACTTCTACCCTCATTTTACACCCCTCTGTCTCTACGCTCACACATTTAAGAAACCCTTTCCCTTTAACTCCATCCTCCACTATCCCATTCGACACCCCACCCCCCTTATTCAGTTTAAAACCACCCGTGTAGCAGTGGCAAACCTGCCTGCCAGAATGCTGGTCCCACACCTGTTAAGATGCAATCCGTCCCTTTTGTACAGTTCCCCCTTACCCCAAAACAGATCCCAGTGATCTAAGAATCTAAATCCCTGCCCCGTGCACCAGTTCCTCAGCCACACGTTCAGGTCCAGTATCTCCCTGTTCCTGCTCTCGCCAGCACGAGGAACTGGAAGGAAACCGGAGATAACAACCCTGGAGGTCCTGCTTTTCAGCATTTTTCCGAGCTCTCTAAAGTCACGCTGCAGAATATTGATCCCCTTCTTTCCGACATCGTTTGTGCCGACATGCACTACCACTTCCGGATGTTCACCTTCGCCCTTGAGGATTTTCTGCACTCTGTCCGTGACATCCTGGATCCTGGCACCAGGAAGGCAGCACACCATCCTCGCATCCCGTCTGTTGCCGCAGAAACCCCTGTCCGTACCTCTCACAATGGAGTCTCCCACTACAATGGCGTTGCCTGCCTTAGGCCTTTTTGGTTTTGGCTCAACAGCCCTGTTCGCATCACAAGCCAGTCCGCCGCCCAGTGTAAACACCTCTTCTGTCCCGACAGCTTCTAAGTGGGTGAACCTGTTCACAAGAGGTACAACACCCGGGGAAGTTGGCATTCCATGCTTCCCTCCTGTTCTCACTGTCTCCCACCTTCTCTCTTCCAGTACCTTAGGTGTAACAATCATACTGTAGGACTTGTCGAGGAACGACTCCGTTTCTCGGACGAACCGGAGGTCATCCACTTGCTTCTCAAGTTCCCCAACACGGCCCTTCAGGAGCTCTACCTGGATGCACTTCTCGCATTTGTAGCAGCCAGAGGCACCAGCGGTGTCCTTGACCTCCCACATACTGCAAGCATCGCACTGAATCAGCTTGCCTGACATCTCCTTCTTTCGTCTCTACCTCTCAAGCGTATTGCGTAGTCTCCTCTCCTCAGCCTCCTCGCCGAAGACTCTCGAGCCAAAGACTCACACTTTTCTCACAGGGCACGCCAAAGACTCACACTTTTCTCACAGGGCACTTCACTCACTGCCGCTCGCTAAGAGCCGTCTTGCTTAAATTGACTGATAAATTGCCTGATTTACCAATTTACAAACCAAATTCCTCAGTTTTCAACTGTTTTCCCGGCACTGACTCACTTCTCTCCTCCCACTTGGGCTAGAGCCAATCAGTCGTATCTCTTGCTAACCTCCTGCTGCTGTTGCTCCCAAACCTATAGCAGTTCTGAGTAAAGTCTGCCTGTCCTTGGCCTCTACTTTAACTGTTTTCACTTCTCTCCTCCCACTTGGGCTAGAGCCAATCAGTCGTATCTCTTGCTAAACTCCTGCTGCTGTTGCTCCCAAACCTACAGCAGTTCTGAGTAAAGTGAGATATAGCAAGAGGTTGTCAGGCTAGGACTTTATTCCTTGGAGCACAGGCTGGCGAGGGTGATCTTCTATAGGTGGATAAAATTATGAGGGGAATGAGGGAGAATTCACAGACTTTTACCAGGGTAGGGAAATCAAGAACAAGAAAGGAATACAAGATTTAATTCAAACCTTAGGGGCAATTTTATCACACAGAAAGTGTTGGTTATATTGTATGAACTGTCAGAATAGGCAGTACTATAACTGCATTTAGAAGGTACGGAGAGGGACCTGCATAAGGCTGCAAGGCTCGGTGATGGGGCCCCAACTGTTTACCATATATATCAATGATTTGGAAGAGGGAATTAGGAGCAACACTAGCAAGTTTGCGGATGACACAAAGCTGGGTGGCAGTGTGAACTGTGAAGAGGATGTTTGGAGGTTGCAGGGTGAGTGGGCAGATGCGTGGCAGATGCAGTATAATATTGATAAATGTGAGGTTATCCACTTTGGCGGCAAAAACAAGGGGGCAGATTATTATCTCAATGCGGTTAGTTTAGGCAAGGGGGAGGTGCAGCGAGACCTGGGCGTCCATGTACACCAGTCACTGAAAATTGGCATGCAGGTACAGCAGGCAGTGAAGAAAGCTAATGGAATGTTGGCCTTCATAACAAGAGGATTTCAGTATAGGAGTAAAGAGGTTCTTCTGCAGTTGTATAGGGCTCTGGTGAGACCACATCTGGAGTATTGTGTCCTGTTTTGGTCTCCAAATTTGAGGCAGTGCAGCGTAGATTCACAAGATTGATCCCTGGAATGGCGGGACTGTCATATGAGGAAAGATTGAAAAGACTAGGCTTGTATTCACTGGAGTTTAGGAGGATGAGGGGGTTCTTATAGAAACAGAGAAAATAGGTGCAGGAGGAGGCCATTTGGCCCTTCGAGCCAGCACCGCCATTCATTGTTATCATGGCTGATCATCCCCTATCAATAACCCGTGCCTGCCTTCTCCCCATATCCCTTGATTCCAATATCCCCTAGAGTATCTAACTCTCTCAAATCCATCCAGTGGTTTGGCCTCCACTGCCCTCTGTGGCAGGGAAAACGTTTTTTCTCACCTCCGTCTTAAATGGCCTCCCCTTTTTTCTAAGACTGTGGCCCCTGGTTCTGGACTCGCCCAACATTGGGAACATTTTTCCTGCATCTAGCTTGTCCAGTTCTTTTATAATTTTATGTTTCTATAAGACCCCCCCTCATCCTAAACTCCCATTAGCCTACCCAATACTATTTCTCACCAAAGTTCCTCTACCCCCTTTGATCCTCTGTCCTCCACTAACCTCCTTCTGGGAGATTTACTTAGTGAAGACAGATCCAAAGTACCTGTTCAACTCCTCTGCCATTTCCTTGTTCCTCGTAATAATTTTACCTGTGTCTACCTTCAAGGGACCCACATCTGATTTTGCTACTCTTTTTCCCTTAACATATCTAAAGAAGCTTTTACTGTCCTTCTTTATATTCCTGGCCAGCTTCCCCTCGTACTTCATCTTTTCAGCCTGTATTGCCCATTTTGTTTCCTTCTGTTGTCCAATCCTCTGGTTTCTGGCTGCTCTTTGCTGTGTTATACATCTTTTCTTTTAATTTTATTCAATCCCTAACTTTTCTTGTCAGCCACGGTTGCCTGCTACTCCCCTTATAATCTTTCTTCCTTTTTGGAATGAAATGATCCTGTGTCTTCCGGATTATGCCCAGATAATTCTGCCATTGGTGTTCCACCGTCATTCCTGCTAGGATCCCTTTCCAGTCTACCTTGGCCAGCTCCTCTCTCATGCCTTCATAGTCCCCTTTGTTCAATTGCATCACTGACACTTCCGTTTAACCTTCTCCTTCTCAAATTACAGTTTAAAACTAACCATATTATGATCACTATTATGTTCCTTTACCTCGAGTTCTCTTATCAAATATGGTTCATTGGACAACATTAAATCCAGAATTGCCATTTCTCTGGTAGGCTCCATTACAAGCTGCTCTAAGAATCCATCTCGGAGGCACTCTACAAACTCTCTTTCTTGGGGTCCTGAACCAACCTGATTTTCCCAGACTACCTGCAAATTGAAATCACCCATCACCACAGTGGCATTACCTTTGATACATGCCAGCTTTAACTCCTGCTGCTATGTACACCTTACATCCGGGCTACTATTTGGGGATCTGTAGATAACACCAATTAGTGTCTTCTTGACTCTGCAATTCCTCAACTCAATCCACAGTGACTCTACCTCGTCAGTCCCTATGTCTTCCTTCGCCAGGGACTGAATTCCATCCCTCATCAGCAGAGCTACTCCCCCCTCCTCTACCCACCTGCCTGTCCTTTCTATAGGATGTATAACCCTGAATATTAAGTTCCCAAGCCCGATCCTCCTACAGCCACGTCTCAGTAATCCCCACAATGTCATATCTACCAACCTCTAACTGAGCCTCAAGCTCATCTACTTTACTCCTTATACTTTGCGCATTCAAATACAATGCTTTTAATTCCTTACGCATCTCACCTTTCACATCGATCCCTATTACACTTGGCCAAACACTCCTATCCCTTTGTGGGCTTTCTTTCCCGTTAAAGCAGGCAGTAAAGAAAAACCCAAATAGGTCGACAAGAGCAGCCTCCAGGGGTGATGGTATAGTCCCGTTTAGGAAAAGTGTCTTTGGGCAGTCAGTATTTTCATATCGAGCGTCGCAGACCTGGAACGCGATACCATGCGTCATACGGGATCTGCCAACCCTTACCTCATTTACCAAACATCTAAAAACATGGTTACTGCAAAATCAAAATTGCAATCAGAATCTACCTTAAAATTATCCTATGGTACTCTTTTATTGCTACTTTTTTACTTTATTGTTTGTTTTGTTTTTGTTTTTGTCTTTTGTTTTTACCTTGTTTGGGATGTTTAGAATTTCCTTTTTAAACGTAGACAACACAAAGGAGATGATTGTCGACTTCAGGAGGTCGCAGCCCAAACACACACCCGTCAACATCAGTGGCACCACGGTGGAGAGAGTGGAGAGCATAAAGTTCCTCGGAGTGCAAATCACAGACAGTCTCACCTGGTCCAGGAATAACACTGAGATTGTCAAACGGGCCCATCAGCGACTGCACTACCTGAGGAAACTCAAACAGGCCTCACTCCCCACCAACAACCTCAGGACTTTTTATAGGGGTACCGTGGAGTCTGTACTCACGTACTGCATGAACACGTGATACTCCAACGGTAATTGCTCAGACAGGAAGTCTCTGCAGAGGATAGTGAGGGGAGCAGTGAGGATCATTGGCGTCTCCCTACCCTCGGTACAAGAACTGTTCCAGAGCCGCTGCCTGAAAAAAGCACTGAGCATAGCAAAGGACAGACTGCACCCACTCCACACATATCTAGATCTCCTGCCATCAGGAAAGAGACACCGTAGCATCAAAGCCCGGACAACCAGACTGCTAAATAGCTTCCTTCCACAGGCTGTGAAGCTGCTAAACAGTCATTCCACCTGATTCTGCTGCTTTGCACTGACAATTTAATAACTGGCACTGAGTAATAACTCTGGCACTGGCACTGGCCACTTAAATCAGCTGCCCTGGACATTTTATGACTTTTTACTTGTATTTTAATGTTGCTGTTTTTACCTGCACTTTTTAAAAACTATTCATACTGTTTTATCAGGAACTGGATTGTTTTTTTAATTGTTTTTATTTTTATGCGTGAAATGTTTAAGTTTTATGTGCGATGCTCCGGTATGCCCCTGGGAAACGTCGTCTCATTTTGCACTGTACAACTGTTGCTTTGCAAGATGACAATAAAGGTTGATTGATGATGATGATGATGATACCTTCAATGTTGGCCTTGCCCCAATTTAGGATTTTAATTTGTGGGCCCACCTGGTCTCTATCCTTAACTAATGTAAACCTAATAGACAATGGCTGCTGGTCTCAAAAGGCTCATCCATGAACACTTCATCCATCCATTCCAATTTCTGAAGACCAGATCAAGCGTTGCATTCTCTGGAGAAGGGCTCTCTTCATATTGCCGGGGGAAATGTTCCTGAATACTTTTGACCAATTCTACCCTGTCTAAACCTTTTGCATTATGATATTCCCAGTTAATATTTGGAAAGTTAAAATCCCCTTCTATGATAACCTTATTAGTCCTGCAGCTGTCAATAAAGGCAGGCGTAGCTGGGACCTATGCGAATGCCCATGGCTACACCGTTGGCTTGAGTCCATAATTCTGGTGACTGGTCACAACGTGCTCGCCCACACAGGCCAGTCACTTGCCCAGCCTCATTCCCCAATGGAAGGTCCAGCATTGCCCTCTCTCTAGTTGGCCATCTACATACTGTTTGAGCGAACGTTGCTGAACAAATTCAAGGGGACTTACCTGCTTGTTAAGGAGGCAGTGCAGGATGAAGATGAACATTCCTTGCATGCTGTTGATCACAGTGAAGATGTAGGCCATGACAATTGTTTCCTTCTGGAAGTGCAACATGCCAAATATCCAAGTACATCCCAGGAGGCAAAGCTGAGCGACAGCAGTGAAGGTAAAGACCCTAAAACAAGAGGCACGAGAAGCTGAATGCAAGACAATAATTTGTGTCACTCACTACAGTGCATACTTTAAGGTGCAATATAAACTTCCTGCTGCTTCTAGATCCTCTCGCTTTCAATTACTTGTGTTGACTTCAATGCACAGACTGCAGCGATAGAGATATCAGCCAGTCAGCTGATACAATAGTGAGCTATGACTTGTGGCACACCAAACGTCAAAGGATTTATTGGAAAAGAAAAAATGATTTATGTTGGCCTCTGCTGAGAAATGTTTGTTTCAAACAGAATAATGCAAAGCTGATTCCTTCTCACACTGAGGTGTAACCAGAGAATGCCCACCCCCTAAACACATTCAGAAACCTCGACAGATAACAGGACAGGAATGGCATCTGAGTGATTCACATGCTTGACCTACCACGTGTGGTACCGAACCTATGACCCTGGAGCCGACAGTTCCCTCTATCCGGTCCACTGTATATGCCTGATGTTATTTCCCCTTTTGGTAAGTTTGGAAAGGGCCCAGCTATCAGTGCGTGAATCCCAAATCAGAACAGAAAACGGGAATGGCTTAGATGGGGCATGTTGGTCAGCATGGACGAGTTGGGCCAAAGGGCCTGTTTCCATGCGGTATGACTCTAGGACCTGTCAGCATCAGCAGCTTCATGTGAATAATGGGAAAAGGATGGGAAAGGGACAAGTGCTGGCCATTTGCATGACCTGATACCGTATCAACCAAGGAAGGTACCAGCAGCCACACCAGTTGTTCTCACCTGATTTTCTTCAACTGGCCCATATCAGGATTGATACTTGAAAACTTTTCAGCCAGTTTCAACACAGTCATAATAAAAAATCCTCCATTGACCTTACAAGAAAAGAAAAAGCCACATTATTCCGATTAAGTGGTTTATTGAAATAATATTTTCTTGATAATAGACAATAGGTGTAGGGAGCCAGCACCACCATTCAATGTGATCATGGCTGATCATCCCCAATCAGTAGCCCGTTTCTGCCTTCTTCCAATATCCCCTGACTCCGCTAACTTTAAGAGCCCTGCGCAGCTCTCTCTTGAAAGTATCCAGAGAACCGGCCTCCACTGCCCTCTGAGGCAGAGAATTCCACACTCACAACTTTCTGTGAGAAAAAGTGTTTCCTTGTCTCCGTTCTAAATGGATTACCCCTTATTCTTAAACTGTGGCCCCTGGTTCTGGACTCCCCCAACATCGGGAACATGTTTCCTGCCTCTAGCGTGTTCAAACCCTTAATAACCATATAACCATATAACAATTACAGCACGGAAACAGGCCATCTCGACCCTTCTAGTCCGTGCCGAACACGTATTCTCCCCTAGTCCCATATACCTGCGCTCAGACCATAACCCTCCATTCCTTTCCCGTCCATATAACTATCCAATTTATTTTTAAATGATAAAAACGAACCTGCCTCCACCACCTTCACTGGAAGCTCATTCCACACAGCTACTGAGTAAAGAAGTTCCCCCTCATGTTACCCCTAAACTTCTGTCCCTTAATTCTCAAGTCATGTCCCCTTGTTTGAAGCTTCCCTACTCTCAGTGGGAAAAGCTTATCCACGTCAACTCTGTCTATCTCTCTCATCATTTTAAAGAGCTCTATCAAGTCCCCCCTTAACCTTCTGCGCTCCAAAGAATAAAGACCTAACTTGTTCAACCTTTCTCTGTAACTTAGTTGCTGAAACCCAGGCAACATTCTAGTAAATCTCCTCTGTACTCTCTCTATTTTGTTGACGTCCTTCCTATAATTAGGCGACCAAAATTGTACACCATACTCCAGAATTGGCCTCACCAATGCCTTGTTAATAATCTTATATGTTTCAATAAGATACCTCTCATCCTTCTAAACTCCAGATTATACAAGCCCAGCCGCTCCATTCTCTCAGCACATGACAGTCCCGCCATCCCAGGAATTAACCTTGTAAACCTACGCTGCACTCCTTCAATAGCAAGAATGTCCTTCCTCAAATTAGGGGACCAATACGGCACACAATACTCCAGGTGTGGTCTCACTAGGGCACTATACAACTGCAGCAGATGTTATCTTTAATGCATTTCCATTTTCAATGAAACATCTAGCAGTGCATAAATAGTTACATTTGGCCATGTTTGCCTCTACATTGATCCTCAACAATCATTTTTAAAAGACAGTTTGTTCACTGGTGTGTCAGACAAAGTTCTGCCATCTCTTTGCCACAGCCTGTGCCTCTGCGGAGATCGTCCGCAGTGCATGCCTCTCCGCCACAAGTCAGTAGGTGGGCAAAAAAACAGTGATGTAGATATTACCGTAGTGTTGCATCAGCACAGAGTGGATGACTTCAAATCTTCTCATATGCATTGTGAATCTAAAAATATTTATGGACAGTCTAAAGATTTATCACGAAAACCAGTGATAAAGGCATAATCTTTACCAATGCTCTTTGGAGAAATGTCATCCAATCCGATACTGCTAAATATTAATACCCAAGATTACAGCACAGGTTAATGCTCCAAGGCCCTTCTGTTCCTCCGACCTGCCATTCATGGTTGATGTCCTATCATCATTAGTGGTTCCAAAACCTATCAGCTTACATTCTGAATTCAACAGACAATCTCTGTTTCATATTTTTCTAAACTTACCAGAATAATCACACAGACCGGAGCCAGGAAAGCCCAGATAAATCCCTTCTTTAGATCCAACCAACAACTGGGGAAAGAGTAAAAAAATGTTATTTCCAAATGACACTGTAGAATGTTTACACTTTGCGCACACACGTACAGGAATGTTCCCACACCAGTAACATTGCTGCTCAGACGGCCTCCCTGCCATGTGTGAGGCTCGGCAGGAATCGACTACTCCCATCATGGGTACATTGCTATCTCACTCAATTCTGTGTGGACCCAGCTTGGCACTGTTGGTCTTCATAATCATTACATTATTAGCCAAGTATGTTTTGCAATACACGAGGAATTTGATTTGCCATACAGTCATACTAATAAAAAGCACCAAGACACACAAAATACATTTTAACATAAACATCCACCACAGTGACTCCCCCACATTCCTCACTGTGATGGAAGGCAAAACAAAGTTCAATCTCTTCCCTGCTTTGTTCTCCCATGGTCGAGAGCCTCGAGCCTTCTGGTCTTTGTGCAGGGAGTTGTGGCTGGGGAAGGGCTTTAACATTTTTAGCTATATTTTTTCCCTTGACGAATGTTCAGTGACCTTACCTCATCCATCTCCACTGCACCCCTCGTATCTGCCTCTCAGTCTCCCTATCCCACCCCAACTCACATCCCCCTGAGCCGGAGAGAGGCCACGTGTGACCTCCTTGAGGACAAGTTGGGGCTGTTGGTGAACAGATTCCTGTATCTCCTCCAACCTCATCTACTGCATCCGCTGCTCTAGATGTCAGCTGATTTACATCGGGGAGACTAAGCGGAGGTTGGGCGATCGTTTTGCCGAACACCTCCGCTCAGTCCGCAATAACCTACCTGAACTCCCGGTGGCTCAGCACTTCAACTCCCCCTCCCATTCCCAATCTGACCTCTCTGTCCTGGGTCTCCTCCATTGCCAGAGTGAGCAACACCGGAAATTGGAGGAACAGCACCTCATATTCCGCCTGGGTTGCTTGCGCCCGGATGGCATGAACGTTGAATCCTCCCCTTCCTTAACCCTCGAGCTGTCTCCTCCCATCCCCCTGCCCTCGGGCTCCTCCTCCTCCCTTTTTCCTTCCTTCTCCCCCCCCACCCCCCATCAGTCTGAAGAAGGGTTTCGGCCCGAAACGTCGCCTATTTCCTTCGCTCCATAGATGCTGCTGCACCCGCTGAGTTTCTCCAGCATTTTTGTGTACCACTGAAAGTAAGCATGCAGGTACAGCAGGCCGTGAAGAAAGCAAATGGCATGTTGGCCTTCATAGCGAGCGGATTTGAGCATAGGAACAAGTTGGTTCTACAGCAGTTGTACGGGGCCATGGTATATTGTATGCAGTTTTGGCCTCCTAATTGGAGGAAGGACATTCTATAGAGGGAGTGCAGTGTAGGTTCACCAGGTTAATTCCCGGGATGGCAGGACTGACATATGATGAAAGATTGAATCGACTGGGCTTATATTCCCTGGAATTTAGAAGGATGAGATGGAATCTTATATAAAATTCTTAAGGGATTGGACAGGCTAGATCCAGGAAAAATGTTCCAGATGTTTGGGGATTCCAGAACCAGGGGTCACAGTTTAAGAAAAGGAGGTAGGCCATTTAGGACTGAGATGAGGAAAAACTTTTTCATCCAGAGAGTTGTGAATTCATGGCATTCTCTGCTACAAAAGGCAGTGGAGGCCAATTCACTGGATGTATTCAAGAGAGAGTTGGATATAGGTCTTAGAGCTAATGGAATGAAGGGATATGGGGAGAAAGCAGGGATGGGGTACTGATTCTGGATGATCAGCTATGCTCATATTGAATGGCAGTGATGGCTCGAATGGCCGAATGGCCTACTCCTGCATCTATTTTCTATGTTGACAAACCACTGGAAGTTAATGTGCTGGTGCAGGGGGCAGTCAGGAAGGCAAACTATGTTGCTTTGACTGCAAGAAGATTTCATTTTAGGGCAGAAGGGGTAAGCTAGATAAGTATAGGCGAGTGAACCTTGTGTCAGTGGTTGGGAACATATTGGAGGGAGTTCTGAGTGACAGAAAATATTTGGAAAGGCAGGAATGGTTAGGTTTGGTCAGCATGTATTTGTGTGGGGAAATTGTGATGGGGTTTTTCGAGGAGGCAACAGAGATTGATGAAGCAGGGCAGAAGATGTTGCCCATATGGACTTTAGCAAGACATTTGACAAAGCCCTACATGGTGGGCTGATTCAGAAGATTAAGGTGCAGAGAATCCCGAAGACTTCAGTACATAGGTCGCAGGCAAGTGGGACTATTGTAGCTGGGACATTGTTGGCCGGTGTAGGGGAGTTGGGCCGAAGGGCCTGATTCCACACTGTATCACCCTATGATTCTGACTCTGTCTGGGGCATAAACTGGAGCCACATTGTGCTTGGTGATAGGATGCAGAGGGTAATGGTGAATGAGGTGTTTCTGACTGGGTGTACAGTATATAAAGTGTTGCACCATAGTTATAGGTGCTGGGACCTTTGTTTGTAGTAAATAAATAGGCTTGGCCTAGATGGATACAGCACTATGCAGGCAAATGACATTCTTGTATTGTAGATGGATACACATGTTGGCAAGGACATAAAACATTGAACAAAGAACAATACATCACTGAAAGAGACCTTCACTGCTCATATCATGATGAAAACATAAACATTCTCATCTGTCTGCACATGGTCTGTATCCCACCATTCCCTATCTTTTCATGTATTTGTTTCAATGCCCATTAAACCTGCTATCATATCTGCTTCCACCACCTCCCCTGCACAAAGTACCAGGCACCCACCACAGGCTGAATATAAAGGAGATCTTTTGTGAGAACAGGTGACCAAAACTGAACACAATACTCTAAATGTCTTGTACCAATGGCTTGTACCACTGCATTTTTTTAATAAACATCTTCGCTATCTATTATATCACTCAGTTTAGTGTCATCTACAAACTTACTCATCATGCCTTCACAATTCTCTAGCATGCCACTAGTCACAGACCTCCATTCTGAATGATAACCTTCCACCATCACCCTCTGCTTCCTTTCACAAAGCTAATTCTCAATGCAGTCAGTTGGCTCTCCCTGGATCGCATATGATCTAATGATCCAGTGCAGCCTACCCTCGGAACCTCATCAAATCTCTTGCTGAAGCCAATGTAGACAATGTCTATGGCTTTGCCCTTCTCAACCTCTTTGATTACTTCAAAATATAATTAGATTGGTAAGTCACACACTTCCATGTACCTAATCATGCTGACTAGCCCTGATTAGCCCCTGTCTAATGCATATATATCCTATCCCTCAGAATACTCTCTTCCTTTGAGCCCTTCTTGAATAGAGGCACACCCTTCAGCCTTGCAGCACCTCACCTGTGTGGTGAGGTGTTGGCACTCGAGGCCCTGAGCTGTAGGGAATGGTTGAACAGGCTAGATCTTTATTCCTTGAAATTCAGGAGGGAGGGGTGATGTTGTGGAGGTGTATGACATCATGAGGGGAATAGGTAGGGTGAAAGCATATCTAGAGTTTATGTGAAATTCCTATGGGGATAGAATAGATGCAAGGATAGTATTTCCCCAGGCAACCAGGGATCATAATTAGAGTGGCTAATGGAACTGTTACCTCAGGTTGACAGCTGCGGCCCACCTGCAGTCCGTCTGTTTTTTTCTTTCGTTTTGTTCATTGTCATGTTTTAGTTAATTTTGTTTTATTAAGTTGTGTATGTGTGTGGGTGGGGTGGGAGAAACATGTTTTGGTCTCTTCCTTCGGGGGATGCGACTTTTTCTTCGGTCGTATTCCCCGTCTCCGTCTGCGCCGAGGCCTAATGGCGGAGCTGGCGACATCGGAGCTGTAGCAGCAACAGCAGCGGCAGCGGAGACCTGACTCGGTCCTGGAGCTGTAGCAGCGGCAGCAGCGGCAGCGGAGACCCGGCTCGGCCCTGGAGCTGTAGCAAATACAGCAGCAGCAGCGGAGACCCGGCTCGGCCCTGGAGCTGTAGCAGCAACAGCAGCAGCAGCGGAGACCCGGCTCGGCCCTGGAGCTGTAGCGGCAGCGGCAGCGGAGACCGGACTCGCCCCCGAAGCTGTAGCAGCGGCAGCAGCAGCAGCGGAGACCCGGCTCGGCCCTGGAGCTGTAGCAAATACAGCAGCAGCAGCGGAGACCCGGCTCGGCCCTGGAGCTGTAGCAGCAACAGCAGCAGCAGCGGAGACCCGGCTCGGCCCTGGAGCTGTAGCAGCAACAGCAGCGGCAGCGGAGACCGGACTCGGCACAGAAGCTGTGGCGGCGGCAGCAGCGGCAGCGGAGACCTGACTCGGCCCTGGAGCTGTAGCAGCAACAGCAGCGGCAGCGGAGACCCGGCTCGGCCCTGGAGCTGTAGCGGCGGCAGCAGCGGCAGCGGAGGCCCGGCTCGGCCCTGGAGCTGTAGCGGCAACAGCAGCGGCAGCGGAGACCTGACTCGGCCCCGAAGCTGCGGTGGCGGCAGCAGCAGCAGCAGCGGCGGAGACCCGGCTCGGCCCTGGAGTTGTGGCGGCGGCAGCAGCCACCCGCGGAGTTTGAACCGTCGCCTCGGCGCAGAGGGAGAACAAAGGGGGAAGAGACAGAGACTTTAAGATTTTGCCTTCCACCACAGTGAGGAGGTGTTTGGTGAACTCACTGTGGTGGATGTTAAATTTGTGTTGACTGTGTGTTTTTGCCATTTTTAAAAATTGTATGTATGACTGCAGGGAAACAAAATTTCGTTCAGACCGAAAGGTCTGAATGACAATAAAACGAATCTAATCTAATCTAATCTAAAGTTCCAGACACCTGGGTTTGATCCCGACTTTGGGTGATGCCTATGTGGAGTTTGCACGTTCCACCTAAATCCACGCAAATTCCCTTTGGGTGCTGCAGTCTCCATCAACATCCCAAACACGTGTAGGTTGATAGGTTGCTGTAAATTATCCCATGAATTATAGCACAGAACATGGAACAGTACAATACAGGAATGGAACTTGGGGATCTGGAGCAGTTGATGGAAATTTTGGGAAGAGAAAGAGGGATCAGTGTAGGATTGGGATAAAAGGGTGCTTGATGGTTGACCTCATGGGATGAAGGACCTGTTCACATGCTGCATGTGGAGATGGGAAGAAATATCTTCACTTAGTGGGTGGAGAACCTTTGCAATCCTCTCCCCAAGTGGGTTTTGCAAGCTCAGTGGCTGAGTGTTTTCAGACAGAGATGGATATCAAGGATATGGGGAAAATAGGGTCAGTGCAAAATAATGGTCCTGAGGTTGTAGTTTGGTCATGGACCAACTGAATGCTAGAATAGGTGCAAGGGGTCGAATGGCCTCCTCCGGCAACCATGTTTATTCCTGTCACGGAAACTCAATGTACTCTGAGTGCAATGTCTGTAAAAAAATGTACAGTTTTCATACTTACTGCTTCTCTGTTCCATATCCCTGGGAATACACGGCTGCTGAGATGCCAACAGTAACCAGGGGGCAACCGTAGCCAAACAAGCACATGTACGTTGGTCTCATACTCTTTGCATTGAAGACTTTCACCAGCATGAGGTAAAGCTGCACACCTTCCAGGAGCATCCAGGAAAAACAGGCCAGGAAGAAATAATGCAGGAATCCAGCGATGACGGCACAAAGATCCTGGAAGTGATGCAAGAGAACAACAAGGAATTAATGAGCCTGAGCTGGGCTGCACAGGGTGGTACACTGGCTGGTTCACTAGGTCAATATACTGGGCCTGCGCGCTGAGTATATTGGTTTGGTATACTGGGCCGGTACACTAGGTCATTACACTGGATCAGTGCACTGGGCCAGGACACTTGGTTGGTTGTACACAGCAGTTTCAGTTTAGTTTATTGTCATGTGTACCGAGGTACAGTGAAAAGCTTTTGTTACATGCTAACCAGCCAGCAGAAAGACAATACATGATTACAATTGAATCTGTACACCGTGAGCCATTCACAGTGTGTGGATAAATGATAAGGGATATAAGGGATAATGCATTGGTACGAAGATACATTTCACTGCCCACTCAAGTTTGACCAACTGCCTGTAGTTTCCTATCGTCTCCCTTGCTCCTTTTCTAACGTAGCATGGATTCTGTTTGATGCCCTCCAAAGTGGCAACTCCATTATGTTGAATTCTGGAGACAGCATCAATGCACTCACTATTTTCACTATGACTTCCGTTGGTCTGTTTCTGTGCTGGATGACGTCCTATAAGGTTTGTCGTTTATATTGATTCACGACTTCCTCATCACCAGACCACAATCAGTCCAGATTGCAACAACACTTGCTCCTCGATGGCCACCAACACAGGGCACCTCAGGGCGGTGAGCTCTGTCCCCTGCTCTACTCACTTATTTCTACTGTGAAATTATTACATGGCAGCCATAACAGCTGTGTAAACACAGAACTTATAGGTAATGCAATAAACCAAAGTTCAATAAATTACAAAAAAACAATATTAGTATGAAACAAAAACTGAAATTACTTGGTACAGTTCATAGTTTGTAGTGTAGTTGGAGTGTGTAGTGTTCAAAAGCCTGGAGGTTGTTGGGAAGAAGCTGTTCCTGAACAGCCTGAGGTCATAGTTTCAGACTCCCAAACCTTTTCCCAATGGGGGAAGTGAAATGAGAGCGTGGCCAGGTGGTGTGGGTTCTTGATGATACTTGCTGCCTCTTTGAGACAACGCCTCCTACAGATCACTTCAATGGTGGGGAGGTTGGTACCCGTGATGGACCAGGCTGTGTTCACCATTATTGTGTTCTCCTTTTCTCCTTCCTTCCTAGGTGTTCAAATTGCCAAACCAGTCCATAACGCAACCAGACAACTTCAGGAAAGCTAGGGATCCATGAACCTGTCTTCATTAACGGAACAACAGAACAAAGAGTCAACAGCAGACACAAAATGCTGGAGTAACTCAGCGGGACAGGCAGCATCTCTGGAGAGAAGGGATAGGTCACATTTCGGGTCGAGACCCTTCTTCAGACTGTGGAACCGAAACTTCACCCATTCCTTCTCGCCAGAGATGCTGCCTGTCCCGCTGAGTTACTCCAGCATTTTGTGGCTACCTTCGATTTAAACCAGCATCTGCAGTCCTTTCCCAGTTTGGCAAAAGAATAAATCAGGGAAGGTAGCGCATCTGTGGATAACAAGGGAAATCAGGGATAGTATCAAAACAAAAGATGAAACATACAAATTAGCCAGAAAAAGCAGCCTACCAGAGGACTAGGAGAAATTCAGAGTCCAGCAGAGGAAGACAAAGGGCTTAATTAGGAAAGGGAAAATATATTATTAAAAAAAAACTGTCAGGGAACATAAAAACTGACTGCAAAAGTTTTTATAGATATGTGAAAAGAAAAGATTAGTTAAAAGAAATGTAGGTCCCTTGCAGTCAGAAACAGGTGAATTGATCACGGGGAACAAGGACATGGCAGACCAATTGAATAACTACTTTGGTTCACTCTTCACTAAGGAAGACATAAATAATCTGCCGGAAATAGCAAGGGACCTGGGGTCAAATGAGATGGAGAAACTGAGTGAAATCCAGGTTAGCCGGGAAGTGGTGTTAGGTAAATTGAATGGATTAAAGGCCGATAAATCCCAATGGCCAGATAGGCTGCATCCCAGAGTACTTAAGAAAGTAGCCACAGAAATAGTGGATGCATTAGTGATAATTTTTCAAAACTCTTTTGATTCTGGAGTAGTTCCTGAGGATTGGAGGGTAGCTAATGTAACCCCACTTTTTAAAAAGGGAGTGAGAGAGAAAACGGGGAATTACAGACCAGTTAGTCTAGCATCGGAAGTGGGGAAACTGCTAGTTATTAAAGATGGGATAGCAGCACATTTGTAAAGTGATGAAATCATTGGACAAAGTCAGCATTGATTTATGAAAGGTAAATCATGTCTGATGAATCTTATAGAATTTTTTGAGGATGTAACTAGTAGAGTGGATAAGGGCGAAAAAGTGGATGTGTTATATCTGGACTTTCAGAAGGCTTTCGACATGGTCCCACATAAGAGATTAGTATACAAACTTAAAGCACACGGTATTGGGGGTTCAGTATTGATGTGGATAGAGAACTGGCTGGTAGACAGGAAGCACATAGTAGGAGTAAACGGGTCCTTTAAAGAATGGCAGGCAGTGACTAGTGGGGTACCGCAAGGCTCAGTGCGGGGACCACAGCTATTTACAATATATATTACTGATTTGGACGAGGGAATTGAATGCAACATCTCCAAGTTTGCGGATGACTTGGCTGCAAGGTGACTTGGATAGGCTGGCTGAGTGGGCAAATGCATGGCAGATGCAGTATAATGTGGATAAATGTGAGGTTATCCACTTTGGTGGCTCAAACAGGAAAGTAGACTATTATCTGAATGGTAGCCGATTAGGAAAAGGGGAGATGCAACGAGACCTGGGTGTCATGGTACACCAGTCATTGAAAGTAGGCATGCAGGTGCATCAGGCAGTGAAGAAAGCAAATGGTATGTTAGCATTCATAGCAAAAGGATTTGAGTATAGGAGCAGGGAGTTTCTACTGCAGTTGTACAGGGTCTTGGTGAGACCACACCTGGAGTATTGCGTACAGTTTTGGTCTCCTAATCTGAGGAAAGACATTCTTGCCATAGAGGGGGTACAGAGAAGGTTCACCAGACTGATTCCTGGGATGTTAGGACTTTCATATGAAGAAAGACTGGATAGACTCGGCTTGTACACGCTAGAATTTAGAAGATGGAGGGGGGATCTTACAGAAACTTTAACAATTCTTAAGGGGTTGGACAGGCAAGATGCAGGAAGATTGTTCCCGATGTTGGGGAAGTCCAAAACAAGGGGTCACAGTTTAAGGATAAGGGGGAAATCTTTTAGGACCGAGATGAGAAAAATATTTTTCACACAGAGAGTAGTGAATCTCTGGAATTCTCTGCTACAGAAGGTAGTTGAGGCCAGTTCATTGGCTATATTTAAGAGGGAGTTTGATGTGGCCCTTGTGGCTAAAGGTATCAGGGGATATGGAGAGCAGGCCGTTACAGGATACTGAGTTGGATGATCAGCCATGATCATATTGAATGGCGGTGCAGCCTCGAAGGGCCGAATGGCCTACTCCTGCACCTATTTTCTATGTTTCTATGTTTCCTACACAAAGAGTCAACAGCTTCAGGTTCCTGGATGTGTGTATCTGTGAAGGCCCATCCTGGGCCCAGTGTATTGATGCATCACAATGAAAACTCATCATTGTCTTCACTTCCCCAGTAGATTGAAGAGATTCCCTATGTTGAATACTTTTTTGAATTCTCTTCTCTGGCAGAGAGCACTCTAACATGGAGTTATAGAGTCATACAACATGGAAACAGGGCCTTCGGCCCAATAGCATATTCCAACCAACTTGCTTCATCTGCACTAATCCCATGAGCCAGTGATAATAGAAAATAGACAATAGGTGCGGGAGTAGGCCATTCGGCCCTTTGAGCCAGCACCACCATTCAGTGTGATCATGGCTGATCATCCACAATCAGTACCCCGTTCTTGCCTTCTCCACATTACCCCTGACTCCGCTATCTTCAAGGGCCCCATCTATCTCTCTCTTGAAAGTATATAGAGAACTGGCCTCCACTGCCCTCTGAGGCAGAGAATTCCACACTCACAACTCTGTGTGAAAAAATGTTTCCTTATCTCCGTTCTAAATGTCTTACCTCTTATTCTTAAACTGTGGCCCCTGGTTCTGGAGTCCCCCGACACTGGGAACATGTTTCCTGCCTCTAGCGTGTCTAATCCCTGAATAATCTTATATGTTTCAATAAGATCCCTTCTCATCCTTCTAATTTCCAGAGTATACAAGCCCAGATGTCGCATTCTATCAACAAGTTACAGGATACTGAGTTGGATGATCAGCCATGATCATATTGAATGCCGGTGCAGGCTCGAAGGGCCGAATGGCCTACTCCTGCACCTATTTTCTATGTTTCTATGTTTCTAACATATGACAGGGTCGCCAACCCGGGAATTAACCTAATGAACCTACGCTGCACTCCCTCAATAGCAAGAATGCCCTTCCTCAAATTTGGAGACCAAAACTGCACACAATACGCCAGTCGTGGTCTCACTAGGGCCCTGTACCACTGCAGAAGGACCTCTTTACTCCTATACTCAACTCCTCTTGTTATGAAGGCCAACATGCCATTCGCTTTCTTCACTGCCTGCTGTACCTGCATGCTTACTTTCAGTGACTAATGAACAAGGATCCCCAGATCCCAGTGTATTTTCCCTTTTCTGAACTTGACACCATTTAGGTAATAATCTGCTTTCCTGTTTTTGCCACTTCACCCTCCTCTAAATCTTTCCCTTTCATGGCATATAAATGTAGTTATGTTTCCTGCCTCAACTACCTCCTCTGGCAGCTTGTTCCATTTTCCCTCTCTCACACCGCCTGCTGCTGAAAGACTCATCCATGCCTTCATCTCCTCCCGACTGGACTATTGCAACTCACTTCTCCTTGGCATCAGCTCCACCTACATCAACCGACTCCAACTGGTCCAGAACGCAGCCGCCCGACTCATCACCCACACCAAATCCTGGCATCACATCACTCCAGTCCTCAAAAAACTTCACTGGCTTCCCATCTCCCACCGGATCACCTATAAAATCCTGGTCCTCACCTACAAAGCCCTCCACCATCTGGCCCCCCCATATCTCACTGACCTCCTCTCCCCCTACCAACCCTCACGGTCCCTCAGATCCACATCAGCCGGTCTCCTCTCCATCCACAAGTCCAACCTCCGCAGTTTTGGGGACAGAGCCTTCTCCAGGGCAGCTCCCAGGCTCTGGAACTCCCTCCCCCAACTGATCCGCAATTCCGTGTCCCTCACCATCTTCCAGTCCCGCCTCAAGACCCATCTCTTCACCTCTGCCTATCCTTAGCCCCACGTCCCCGTCCCTTTTCATCTGTGCATTAATTGCCTCATACTGTGTTTTGTATTGAATTCTGTCTTTACTTTGTGTACTAGTCATGTCTCTACTATTTATTTCATTCCCCTTACATGTTTTTCCTCTACATGCTCAATTTTTGTAAGGTGTCCTTGAGACTCTTGAAAGGCGCCCATAAATAAAATTTATTATTATTATTATTATTACCCACCATCCTCTGTGTGGAAAAAATTGCCCTTAGGTTCCTATTAAAAGTTTCCCTTCTCACCTTAAACCTATGCCACTGGTTCTTGATTCCCCTATTCTAGATAAAAGACTATGTGTTCATCCTAATTAAATTCCTTAGTCCACTTACCCAGCTGATTATTGACAACCTTATTTACTATATACCACCTATTTTATTGGCATCTTCAAACTTACTAATCATGCCTTGCATATTCTCATACAAATTGTTAATATAAATTACAAACAGAATGAGCCCAGCATCGATCCGTGAGGCACACACTCCCTGCTCATATCCATGAAACCAATTCTATATCCATTTAGACTCAAAAGGCTGGAGTAACTTAGCGGGTCAAACAGCATTTCTGGAGAAAAGGAATAGGTGACGTTTCGAGTCGAGTCTGAAAAAGGGTCTCGACCCAAAACGTCACCCGAAACGTCACCTATTCTTTTTCTCCAGAAATGCTGTCTGACCCGCCGAGTTACTCCAGCTTTTTGTGTCTATCTTCGGTTTAAACCAGCATCTGCAGTTCCTTCTTACACATTCTATCTCCAGTTAGCTGGCTCTCCCTGGATCCCACGTTATCGAACCTTCCAGTGAAGCCTACGATGGGGAACCTTACACGAGGCCCAGCTAAGGTCCATAGAGACTATTGATACAACCCTGCCCTCAACCTTGGTTATTTCATTTAAAAAAATCAATCAAAAACATCCCCCACCTTTCCAAATGCATCTTATCCCTCAAAATCCTCTCCTGTAACTTACCTACCACAGATGTTAACTTCATTGCTCTATAGTTCAAAGTTTTTCTTTGCAGCACTTTTTAAATAGTGGCACAACATTAGCCACCTTCAAGTCTTCTGGCACCTCACCCTTGTCTAATGATGATTTTATATCTTAGCCAGGGCTCTTGCGATTTAATCTTCAGCTTCCCACTGTATCCTTGTATATCTGATTAGGACCTGGACCTTCATACGTCATAGGATGTTTAGCCCTTCCTTGACTGTAATGCAAACTGTCCATTAAGTTTCAAAGCGCCCAAGTGTTCATAAAACACAGATCAGTGCAGCACAAGGACAGGCCCTTCATTCTACTATGTCTTTGCTGAGCATGATGCCAAGACTATCCCTTATCTACCTGCGCATAATCCACATCCCTCCATTCCTTGCATATCCATATCTCTAGTCAAAAGCCTCATAAATGCCACTATTGTATCTGCCACAACCACCAACCCTGGCAGTGCATTCCAGGCACTAACCACCCTCCGTGTAAAACAAAAGCTGCCCAGTGGATCTGCTTTAAATTTTGCCCTTTCACCTTAAAGCAATGCTCTCTAGTATTTGATTTCATTCATCCAGGGGAAAAGGTTCTGACTGCCTGCCCTATCTATGCCTCTCATAATTTTATGTACATCCATCAGGTTTTCCCGCAGCCTCGGCATTCCAGAGAAAACAATCCAAGTCTGTCCAACCTCTCCATGTAGCCCCTAATCCTGGCAACAATCTGGTAAACTTCCTCTGCCCCCTTTCCAAAGCCTCCACAACCTTCCTGCAATAGGGTGACCAGAACTGCACACAATATTCCAAATGTGGCCTCACCAAAGTCCTATGAACTGGTGGGGGGGGCGCCGTCCTGTATGGGTACGGCTGCCCAGCCTGCAGCTGTCCATTTTCTCATCTCTTTTTTTAATTTTTAGTGAGTCAAGTGTTTTTGGAGGTCTATTATTTTTTATGTGGGGGGTGGGGGGGGAAACTGCTTTCAGGGTCCCTACCCGGTCGGAGAGGCGGCTTCCTCCGTCGACCCATCCTCATTTTTATGTTTAAATTTCTTTATTATTGTTATGTTGTATTCTTTTTAATGTGCTGCAATGGCAATCCGCATTTCACTTCACCAATTGGTGTATGTGACAAATAAAGAACCTTGGAACCTTTTGAACCGTTGAACCTGTACCATGATTTCCTGACTCTTATACTCAATGCCCTGACCTATGAGGAGGTGACAAACGTGGACGATAAGGGTAGGGTGGTGGATGTTGTCTACAAGGATTTTAGTAAGGTGAACTTGTACTTGGGCATTGTCTTCAGTTTAGGAAAGATTTCATAAAGCTGACACAAGATAGCAAAGTTGGTTTATGAGGATGTTGTTGGGACCCAAGAGCTCTCTAGAGCTACAGAGAGAGTTGAGCACTTTTTAAATAGTGGCACAACATTAGCCACCTTCAAGTCTTCTGGCACCTCACCCTTGTCTAATGATGATTTATATATCTTAGCCAGGGCTCTTGCGATTTAATCTTCAGCTTCCCACTGTATCCTTGTATATATCTGATTAGGACCTGGACCTTCATACGTCATAGGATGTTTAGCCCTTCCTTGACTGTAATGCAAACTGTCCATTAAGTTTCAAAGCTCCCAAGTGTTCATAAAATACAGATCAGTGCAGCACAAGGACAGGCCCTTCATTCTACTATGTCTTTGCTGAGCATGATGCCAAGACTATCCCTTATCTACCTGCGCATAATCCACATCCCTCCATTCCTTAATCCTTTGAGCATAGGAGGCTGACGGATGATCTTACAGAGATGTATAAAGTCATGGGGAGTAGATAGAGTGAATGTTTAGTTGACTTTAGAGAAACGGCATGGAAACAGGCCCTTCAGCTCACCGAGTCCACATCGATCATCGATCATCCCTATGCTAGTCCTACACACTAGGTGGAATTTACAGAAGCCAATCACGAACGTCTTTGGAATGTAGTTGGAAAGTGGAGCACCCACGAGGTCACAGGGAGAACGTACAAACTCCACAGAGACAGCACTCGTTGTCAGGATTGAACCTGGGTTTCCGGCGCTGTGAGGCAACAGCTCTAACGCTGCACCATTGTGCTACCCCTGCACAGTGTTTTTCCCATCAGGCATTTAACAACTAGAGAGCTTAGGTTTAAGGAGGGATGGGAAAGAGTTAATAGGAAACTGAGGGACAATGCTTTCACACAGAGGGTGCTGGGTATATGGAACAAACTGCCAGAGGAAGTGGCGAGACAGCATTTATGAAGCTCAATATCCTTTCATAACTGTGCTGGGTTGTAGCAGGCACATGCTGCTGACCACAGTTCAGTACAATATGGGCGAGGACAACTTTCTCTCACTTGCCTTCTCTATCTCTACAGCTGAGTTGGTTTGTGCGCACGTGTGGTTTTCACCAGTTCTGCTCTGACATTTCTATATCTATGGTCTATTTTGAGAGACGGAGAAAGTGATGTTATCATCCTGGGTGAACCCTAACATACACTAAATAAAGCTTGCTACTTGCTGTATAATCTTACAGATCTCTTCGAGAATGCAGAAAAAAAGGAAATAACAAGATGTACTGAACCAGATCCTTTTATGATTCAGCATGTTGCAGAAGGACAACACATATCTTCATATATGTAGTATTGCTGATGTATAGAAACATCTCTGAATCACTCACAGTAGAATGAAAGAAGTTCAACAATGTTTCTCACAGATTTTGGGACAGTTCAAGTAATGGAGTCGTAGAGTCGTACAGCACTGAAACTGGCCCTTCAGCCCAACTTGCCCATGACCACCCAGATGTCCTATCTGCACTTGTCTCACTTGCTCACATTTGGCCTATATCCATGGAAAGCTTTCCTATCCAGGTATCTGTCTAAATTTTGTTCAAATGTTGTTACAGTATCTGCCACAACTACCCCTCTGACAGTCCGCTCCATATATCTACCTCCGTCTGTATGAAAAAGTTGCCTTCTAGATTCCTATTAAATGCCCATCTAATCTGAAAATGTTGTCCACTGGTTTTTGATTCCACTACTCTGGAGAAAAGACTGTGCATTCACCTCTATTTCCCCCATGATCTTATACACCTCCATAAGATCACCCCTCAGCCTCCTGCGTTCCAAGGAATCAAATCCGAGCCAGCCTAACCTCACTCCATAGCTCAGGCCTCCGTCCTGGCATCATCCTTATAAATCCTCTCTGCACTCTTTCCACCTTAACGACATCAATCCTATGCTGACAAAAACTGAACACAACTCTCCAAATTTGGCCACACCAACATCTTGTACAATTGTAATATAGACACTGTCCCCTACTGCCAATTTATCCATAAATCAGCTCCCAAGAGGAGGCTTCCCATCCTAGGACATTCGAGATGTCCTCTTTCTGTAGTAAATGTGGATTCCCCCTGCTGTCATAGACAGATCCCTCACCTGCGCCTCCTCAGTGTCCCCGAGTTTTGCTCTTGCGTCCCCTTCCCCCCAAACGGAACAAGAATAGAGTTTCCCTGGTCCTCACCTTTCACCCCACCAGCTTCCATATCCAACATTTATTTTTCTGACATTTCCACCACCTCCAATGTGATCCCATCAGTAGTTACATCTTCCCATCTCCATCCCTTTCTGCCTTCCAGAGAGACAGCTCCCTCTTCTATTCCTTGGTTCACTCATCCCTTCCCATCCAAATCACCCGCTTCCCAGGTACCTTCCCCTGTAACCACAGGAGATGTAACACCTGTCCCTGTAGCTCTTCCCTCACATCAACCCAGGACCCCAGCAATCCTTCCAGTTGAGATGAAGTTGGGTCACGTGACCAACCTCATCTTCTGTGTGTAGGAAGGAACTGCAAATGCTGATTTGAACCGAAGATATACACAAAAACATCACCCATTTCTTCTCTCCAGAGATGCTGCCTGTCCTGCTGAGTTACTCCAGCTTTTTGTGTCTCATCCTCTGTGTTCCAGATGTGGCCTCCTTTACATTGGCGACACCAAGTGTAGAATCGGCCGACTGTTTCGCTGAACACTTGCGCTCGTACTAAACCATGGCCAACTGGATTTCCCGGTTGCTAACCATTTTAACTCCCCTTCTTGTTCCTACAGTGACCTTTCTGTCCTGGGCCTCCTCTATCGCCATCTGGTTCTTGATTCCCATATTCTAGATAAAATACTATGTACTCATCCTAATTAAACTCCATTAATCATTCCTTGGTACTTTTACCCAGCTGATTATTGACAACCTTATTTACTATCTATGATATTTTAATGACATCTTCAAACTTACTAATCATGCCTTGCATATTCTCATACAAATTGTTCATATAAACGTCTTCAGACTGGTCTCAACCTGAAATGTTACCTATTCCTTCTCCCCAAATATGCTGCCTGTCCCGCTGAGTTACTCCAGCTTTTTGAGTCTATCTTACGTTTAAACCAGCATCTGCAGTTCCTTCTTACACACTAATGGATTGGTACATTGGGTTGTACACTGGATGATGCATTGGATTATACACTGGGCCATTACACTGTCGGGGCCAAACAGTAGCATGTGTTGAGTGCAGTAATGAACAGTGATGTGGCTCACTGCCCATCTTGGTGTTGTGCACCAAGGCCTGTTCCTGAGTGAGATCAACGGGAGAAGTGGTCACCATTATCTTCACCTACCCGATATTCGGTCTTGTCCATTCCAAAGATGAGCAGCAGTTCTGCCAAAAAGAGGCTGATGCACAGGTGAGTGTGGATGGTGGTCCTGATACTTTTAAGGGCCCGACACAGGGTGAAGGTGAGGACTGACAGCGCAAGGCAAACCAGAGAGACAATAACGCCGACCAGAGTGATCAGATGTAGATTGTGAGCATCATTCCCCTGAGGAGAAAAGAGCCATTGTAAATAAGAGCAATGTTTGAGGCATTCACAGACACATGAACAGTGGGGATGGCTGGTTACAGACCACATGTGGGGGATGTGTGGTTTAAATTGGTATCACGATCGGCACTGACTTTGTAGCTGCAGAACCTGTTTCTGCACTGTTCTAAATTCTATTTCATGAAATCCATTCATACAAATTTCATCCTTGAAATCATACCTGAAAAATAGCCAAGGTTAACAGATATAAGAATGAATGAATCTTTTCCAGGCTGTAAGTCTGCAATGCGGGTGCATTCAGGTCAGTTCTTGGATTAGGCTAGTTGGAATTTATATTAATGACCTGGGGGCGAGGACTCGATTGGCAGGTGGGTGGGATCTCGTGCAGGACATGACACTGAGAGGCTAGAAGTTGGTATGGTGGATGGTGTGGGAAAGGTTAGTGGGCAGAATAGGTAGGAGAGCGAGGAAGGAAGGTTGGTTTAAACTGCGCGTATCTTATTGCAAAGATCCCGATGGGTAAGACAGATGAGCTTAGGGCATGGATAGGTACGAGTGACTGGGACGTTGTAGCCATGACTGAAACCTGATTAAGGGAGGGGCAGGACTCGCAGCTCAATAATCTGGGGTAAAGGAGCTTCAGGAGAGACAGGGGTGAGGAGAAAAGAAGGGGATTGCATTGTTGGTAAAGGAAGATGTCACGGCTGTGTTGAGAGGTGATATTATTGACGGTTCATGTTGTGAGGCTATACGGGTGGAGCTGAGGAACAAGAAAGGGATGATCACCTTGTTGGGGGTGTACTACAGACACCGAATAGTCAACAGGAATTAGAAGAACAAATGTGCCGGGAGATTGCAGGCAGCTGCAGGTCAAATAAGGTTGTTGTAGGAGGGGATTTCAACTTTCCCAATAGAGACTTGGAAAATCATAGCGTGAAGGGTTCAGATGGGGTGCAATTCCTCAAAACTGTTCAGGAGGTTTCTTAAGCAGTATGTGGAGGCCCCTACACGTGAGAGGGCAATGCTGGATCTAGTATTGGGAAATTGGGAAGGGCACGTTAATGAGGTGTGTGTGGAGGAGCCTTTTGGGACCAGTGATCTCATTTCGATTAGGTTTAAGATAGTTATATGGATAGGGACGGAGAGGGTCACGTGTTTAAATGCTCAACTGGGTTAAGGCCAATTTGAGGGTATGAGAGAAGGTCTCGCTCAGGTTAACTGGAGCAGGTTATTAGATGGGGAAGGAACATCAGCCAAGTGGGATGTTTTTAAACGTGAACTGAAGAAAGCTCAGGATGTGTACGTCCCCATTAGAGTGAAGGACAAAGCAGGCAAACATAAGAAAGCTTGGCTGACGAGGGAAATTGAGACATTAGTCAAAAACAAGAAGGATGCATGGGACATGTATAGGCAGCTGGGATCAAGTGCATCCCTGGAGGGGAGAGAGTGGGACCTCTCAGGAATCAAAGCGGTCACCTCTGTGTGGAGCCACAGGAGATGGGCAAGGCCCTCAATTAGTATTTCTCCTCGGTATTTCCGAGGAGAAAGACAGTAGGACCTAGGAAATTGGAGCAGTGACTGGAAGTGTCTTGAGAGCAGTCAGGATTACTGTCGAAGAAGTACTGAAGGTACCGTCGTGTTTGAAGGCAGACAAATCTCCAGGGCCTGATCTGATATAGAAACATAGAAACATAGAAACATAGAAAGTAGGTGCGAGAGTAGACCACCAGGTCCGTCGAGCCCGCACCGCCATTCGCTCATGGCTGAACACTAAACAGACACACTTACCCACAAACAGTAGACACAAGACACAGAACACAAGACACTACCCTCCCCTTTATACCGCTATCACCCCTCTCCACCCCAAGAACCTCGTGATCTCCCGGGGGAGGCAAAAAACCGGATAAAAACCCAGGTCCAATTCGGGAAAAAAATCCGGGAAATTCCTCTCCGACCCCAATCCAGGCGATCGACACTTGTCCAGGAGATCACTCAGGTCTTACTATACTAACCATACCTAGGTCCATATCCCTGCCCTCTCCCCGTAGCCCCTTATCCCCTTGGCAGCTAAAAAAACATCTATTTTAGTCTTAAATATATTTAAAGTTTCTGCTTCCACTACTCCCTGGGGCAGTGAATTCCATAAATTAACCACCCTCTGGGTGAAGAAGTTCTTCCTCATCTCAGTTTTAAAAGAGCCCCCCCTTATTCTGCAACTATGTCCTCTAGTTCTAGTTTCCCCGATCATTGGGAACATCCTCGGTGCATCCACCCGATCAAGGCCCCTCACGATCTTATATGTTTCAATGAGATCGCCTCTCATTCTTCTAAACTCCAAAGAGTAGAGTTCCAGCCTACTTAACCTTTCCTCATATGTCAATCCCCTCATTGCAGGAATTAATCTTGTAAACCTTCGCTGCACTGCCTCCAGGGCTAGTACATCCTTTCTTAAGTATGGACCCCAGAACTGTACACAGTATTCCAAATGTGGTCTCACTAATACTGTGTACAGCTGCAGCAAGACCTCCGTGTTTTTATACTCAATCCCCCTAGCAATAAAGGCCAAAACTCCATTGGCCTTCCTGATTGCTTGCTGCACCTGCATACTAACTTTTAGTGATTCATGTACTAATACCCCTAGATCCCTTTGCGTTGCATTACAACGCAGCTCCTCCTCATTTAGAAAATAACTTGCCCTATAATTTTTTTTCCCAAAGTGAATGACTTCACATTTATTAGTATTAAATTTCATCTGCCAAGTTGTTGCCCACTCACCTAGCTTATCTATATCCTTTTGCAGACTCTTCCTATCCTCCTCATCCCCTACTTTTCCTCCCATTTTTGTATCGTCCGCAAATTTTGATATATTACACTTGGTTCCCTCCTCCAAATCATTTATATAAATTGTGAACAACTGGGGTCCCAGCACCGACCCTTGCGGAACCCCGCTAGTTACCGGTTGCCATCCCGAGTATGAACCATTTATCCCCACTCTCTGCTTCCTATTTGTTAGCCAATCCTCTACCCATGCTAATATATTACCCCCAATCCCATAATTTTTTATTTTTAGCAATAGTCTCTTATGTGGCACCTTGTCAAAAGCCTTTTGGAAGTCCAAGTATACCACATCCACCGGTTCCCCTTTATCCACCCGGGTTGTTACTTCCTCAAAGAATTCGAGCAGATTCGTTAAACAGGACTTCCCCTTCACAAAACCATGCTGGTTCTGTCCGATGAAGTCATGTTTATCCAAGTGCCCCGTTAGTGTTTCTTTAATAATTGTCTCTAACATTTTACCCACCACCGATGTTAGACTAACCGGTCTATAGTTACCCGCCTTCTGTTTACTTCCTTTTTTAAATATAGGTGTTACATTGGCCATTTTCCAATCCACTGGGACCGTTCCTGCCTCCAGGGAGTTTTGGAAAATTATCACCAATGCATCCACAATCCCCACCGCTATCTCCCTCAAGACCCTTGGATGTAATCCATCAGGCCCAGGGGATTTATCCTCCTTCAGTCTCATTAATTTCCCTAATACCACCTCCTTGGTGATCTTAATAGTATTTAGCTCCTCCATTCCTACCGCCCCCTGTTTATCCAGCGTTGGAATATTTTTTGTGTCTTCTATGGTGAAGACTGATACAAAATACTCGTTTAATGCCTTTGCCATTTCCATGTTCCCCACCAACAACTCTCCAGTCTCACCCTCCAATGGACCAACGTTCACCTTAGCCACCCTTTTTCTTTTTATATAGCTATAAAAACTCTTACTATTAGTTTTTATGTTGTTCGCTAAATTCCTTTCATAGTCTATATCTGAGGACATTGTGGGAAACTAGAGAGAACATTGCAGGAGCCCTGGTTGAAATTTTACGAGTTGTCCTTAAATACAGGAGAGGTGCCGGAAGACTGGAGGGTGGCAAATGTTTTACCTCTTTTCAAGAAGGGCTGCAGGGAAAATGCTGGGAACTATAGGCCAGTGAGCTTAACATCTATAATTGGTTAGTTACTGGAGAGTATTCTGAAGGACAGGATATACAGGCATTTGGATGGGCAAGGGTCGATTAGGAATTGTCACCATGGGTTTGTATGTGGGAGATCGTGTCTCACAAATCTGATTGATTTTTTTGAAAATGTGACCAAAAAGGTTGATGAAGGCCGAGCTGTAGATGTTGTGTGCATGGACTTCAGTAATTGTGTGCATGGACTTCATGGAACTTGCCATCTACATCAAGATGAGAACATACAGGGCAAGATTTGCTGATGATACAAAAGTTAGCGGTTTTGCAGATAGTGAAGATGGTTGTGAACGATTGCAGCAGGATCTGGATCGATTGGCCAAGTGGGCAGAGGAATGGTTGATAGAATATAATACGGAGAAATGTGAAGTGTTGCATTTTGGGACATCGAACAAGGGCAGGACCAACACAATAAATGGTAGGTCTCTGGTTAGTGTTGTAGCGCAGAGGGATCAAGGAGTACAGGTGCATGGTTCCTTGAGGGTTGACTCGCAGGTAGATGTGGTCAAAAAGGCTTTTGGCACTTTGGCCTGCATCAGTCAGAGTATTGAGTATAGAAGTTGGGAGGTCATGTTGCAGTTGTTTAAGTCGTTGGTGAGGCCGCATTTTGAATATTGTGTTCAGTTCTGGGCACCATGTTATAGGAAAAATATTGTCAAGCTTGAATTGGTTCAGAAAAGATTTATGTTGCCAGGAATAGAGGGTGTGAACTATAGGGAGAGGTTGAGTAGGCTTGTTCTTTATTCTATGAAGCCCAGGTGGATAAGGGGTGATCTTATAGAGGTGTATAAGAGGGGAATAGATCGGGCAGATGCACAGAGTCTTTTGCCCAGCGTAGGGGAATCAAGGACCAGTGGACATAGGTTCAAGATGAAGAGGAAAAGATTTAATATGAATCAGAGGGGTACCTTTTTCACACAAAGGGTGGTCGGGGTATGGAACAACCTGCCAGAGGAGGTAGTTGAGGCTGGGATTATCCCATCGTTTAAGAAACTGTTTGACAAGTACATGGAAAGGACAGGTTTGGAGGGATATGGACCGTTTCCACACTGTATCACTCTTTGACTCTTTGAATCTATGACTCTACAGAGAGAATGAAGAACCAAAAGTTAGGAAATGGAGTTTAATGTGGAAAGTGTGAGGTCATGCACTGGAAGAGGAATTCAAAAGTAGAACATTATCTAAATGAAGGAGAGTTGCAAATGAGGCATAGATAGGTATTGTGAGCACTTCGGGTCCAGTGATCACAATACCATTAGTTTCAATATAATTATGGAGAGGGTCAGAACTGGACCTAGGGTTGAGATTTTTGATTGGAGAAAGGCTAACTTTGATGAGATGCGAAATGATTTAAAAGGAGTGAACTGGGACATTTTGTTTTATGGGAAGGATGTAGAAGAGAAATGGAGGACATTTAAAGGGGAAATTTTAAGAGTACAGAATCTTTATGTTCCTGTTCGGTTGAAAGGAAACAGTAAAAATTGGAAAGAGCCCTGGTTTTCAAGGGAAATTGGACATCTTGTTCGGAAAAAGAGGGAGATCTACAATAATTATAGGCAGCATAAAGTAAAGGAGGTGCTTGAGGAGTATAAGGAATGTAAAAAGAATCTTAAGAAAGAAATTGGAAAAGCTAAAAGAAGACATGAGATTGCTTTGGCAAGTAAGGTGAAAGTAAATCCAAAGGGTTTCTACAGCTATATTAATAGCAAAAGGATAACGAGGGATAACATTGGTCCATTGGAGAGACAGAGTGGACAGCTATCTGCAGAGCCAAAAGAGATGGGGGAGATATTGAACAATTTATTTTCTTCGGTATTCACCAAGGAGAAGGATATTGAATTATGTGAGGTAAGGGAAACTAGTAATAATAATAATAATACATTTTATTTATGGGCGCCTTTCAAGAGTCTCAAGGACACCTTACAAAAATTGAGCATGTATAGGAAAAACATGTAAGGGGAATGAAATAAATAGTAGAGACATGACTAGTACACAAAGTAAAGACAGAATTCAATACAAAACACAGCATGAGGCAATTAATGCACAGATGAAAAGGGACGGGGACGTGGGGCTAAGGATAGGCAGAGGTGAAGAGATGGGTCTTGAGGCGGGACTGGAAGATGGGGAGGGACACGGAATTGCGGATCAGTTGGGGGAGGGAGTTCCAGAGCCTGGGAGCTGCCCTGGAGAAGGCTCTGTCCCCAAAACTGCGGAGGTTGGACTTGTGGATGGAGAGGAGACCGGCTGATGTGGATCTGAGGGACCGTGAGGGTTGGTAGGGGGAGAGGAGGTCAATGAGATATGTGGGGGCCAGATGGTGGAGGGCTTTGTAAGTGAGGACCAGGATTTTGTAGGTGATCCGGTGGGAGACGGGAAGCCAGTGAAGTTTTTTGAGGACTGGAGTGATGTGATGCCAGGATTTGGTGTGGGTGATGAGTCGGGCGGCTGCGTTCTGGACCAGTTGGAGTCGGTTGATGTAGGTGGAGCTGATGCCAAGGAGAAGTGAGTTGCAATAGTCCAGTCGGGAGGAGATGAAGGCATGGATGAGTCTTTCAGCAGCAGGCGGTGTGAGAGAGGGTCTGAGTTTGGCGATGTTGCGGAGATGAAAGAAGGAGGTTTTAATGACATGGCGGATGTGAGGCTCAAGGGAGAGGGTGGAATCAAAGATCACGCCAAGGTTGCGGGCCTGGGGAGATGGGGAGACAGTGGTGCCGTCGATGGTGAGAGTGGGGTTATTGATTTTGCTAAGTGTGGCTTTGGAGCCTATGAGGAGAAATTCTGTCTTATCGCTGTTGAGTTTGAGGAAATTATGTTGCATCCAGGTTTTTATTGCTGACAAACAGGAGTTGATATGGGAGAGGGGGGGGTTGTGGGGGGATTTGGTGCCAAGGTAAATCTGGGTGTCATCAGCGTAACAGTGGAAGTCCAGATTGAAGTGGCGGAGTATCTGACCAAGGGGGAGGATGTAGATGATGAAGAGGAGGGGGCCGAGTACGGAGCCTTGGGGAACGCCTTGAGTGACTGCGGCTGTAGCAGAGGTGTGGTTGTGGAGAGAGATGAAGTGGGATCTGTTGGAAAGGTAGGAACGGAGCCAGCTGAGTGCAGAGCCTTCAATGCCGAGGTCCTTGAGTCTGGTGAGCATAGTAGAGTAGCTATGGATACTATTAGTTTCAAAGTAAAAGAAGTACTGACACTTTTGAAAAATATAAAAGTGGATAAGTCTCCAGGTCCTGACAGGATATTCCCTAGGACATTGAGGAAAGTTAGTGTAGAAATAGCCGGGGCTATGCCAGAAATATTTCAAATGTCATTAGAAACGGGAATAGTCCCCGAGGATTGGCGTACTGCGCATGCTGTTCCATTGTTTAAAAAGGGTTCTAAGAGTAAACCTAGCAATTATAGACCTGTTAGTTTGACTTCAGTGGTGGGCAAATTAATGGAAAAGATACTTAGAGATAATATATATAAGCATCTGGATAAACGGGGTCTGATTAGGAACAGTCAGCATGGATTTGTGCCTGGAAGGTCATGTTTGACTAATCTTCTTCAATTTTTTGAAGAGGTTACTAGGGAAATTGACGAGGGTAAAGCAGTGGATGTTGTCTATATGGACTTTAGTAAGGCCTTTGACAAGGTTCCTCATGGAAGGTTGGTTAAGAAGGTTCAACTGTTGGGTATAAATGCAGGAGTAGCAAGATGGATTCAACAGTGGTTGAATGGGAGAAGCCAGAGGGTAATGGTGAATGGTTGTGTGTCGGGTTGGAGGCAGGTGACTAGTGGGGTGCCTTAGGGATCTGTGTTGGGTCCTTTGTTGTTTGACATGTACATCAATGATCTGGATGAAGGTGTGGCAAATTGGATTAGTAAGTATGCAGATGATACTAAGATAGGGGGTGTTGTGGATAATGAAGAGGATTTCCAAAGTCTACAGAGTGATTTAGGCCATTTGGAAGAATGGGCTGAAAGATGGCAAATGGAGTTTAATGCTGATAAATGTGAGGTGCTACACCTTGGCAGGACAAATCAAAATAGGACGTACATGGTAAATGGTAGGGAATTGAAGAATACAGTTGAACAGAGGGATCTGGGAATAACCGTGCATAGTTCCTTGAAGGTGGAATCTCATATAGATAGGGTGGTAAAGAAAGCTTTTGGTATGCTAGCCTTTATAAATCAGAGCATTGAGTATAGAAGCTGGGATGTAATGTTAAAATTGTACAAGGCATTGGTGAGACCAAATCTGGAGTATGGTGTACAATTTTAGGTCGCCCAATTATAGGAAGGATGTCAACAAAATAGAGAGAGTACAGAGGAGATTTACTAGAATGTTGCCTGGGTTTCAACAACTAAGTTACAGAGAAAGGTTGAATAAGTTAGGTCTTTATTCTCTGGAGCGCAGAAGGTTAAGGGGGGACTTGATAGAGGTCTTTAAAATGATGAGAGGGATAGACAGAGTTGATGTGGACCAGCTTTTCCCTTTGAGAATAGGGAAGATTCAAACAAGAGGGCATGACTTCAGAATTAAGGGACAGAAGTTTAGGGGTAACATGAGGAGGAACTTCTTTACTCAGAGAGTGGTAGCGGTGTGGAATGAGCTTCCAGTGGAAGTGGTGGAGGCAGGTTCGTTGGTATAATTTAAAAATAAATTGGATAGGCATATGGATGAGAAGGGAATGGAGGGTTTTGGTATGAGTGCAGGCAGGTGGGACTAAGGGAAAAAAGTTGTTCGGCACGGACTTGTAGGGCCGAGATGGCCTGTTTCCGTGCTGTAATTGTTATATGGTTATATGGTTATAGGGGAGATAGTCAGAACCTATTTTCCAGGATCGAAATGTCAAATACTAGAGGGCATAGCTTTAAGGTGAGAGGGGCAAAGTTTAAAGGAGATGTGTGCGGCAAGGCTTTTTTTACACAAAGGATGGTGGGTGCCTGGAACAAGTTGTCGGGGTGGAAATGGAGGCAGTTATGATAGTGGCATTTAATAGACTTATGGATAAGCACATGGATGTGCAGGATATGGAGGAATATGGATTATGTAGGCAGATATGTTGCTTTTGGCATCATGTTAGGCACAGACCTCGTGGGCGGAAGAGCCTGTTCCTGTGCTGTACTATCCTATGTTCAATATTTTGTACATGATCTATTGCGGAAGTAGAGAAGTCATGTGTTCTTGTGCAGGAGGTGCAAAACGTTAGCAGGCTGAAGAAAGTAGTTAGGAAGGCAAGAATGGCTTTTAGGGTGTTAGTTAGGATGGCCTTTATTGCAAAAACGTTTATGTTTAGATATAAGGAAGATCTTTGACTATGGTCCATCATAGTGGTGAGGCAGCATCTGGAGTGTTAGAAGCACAGGAACAGTCCCTTCAGCCCACAATGGCCATGCCAAGCATGAAGCTTAACCAAATTTCCTCTGCCTGTGCATGATCCATATCCTTCCATTCTCGGCATTAAATGCCACGATCATATCTACCACCATCACCACACCACCAGTGTGTTTCAGGCGCCCGCCGCTCTGTGTAAAAAACATGCCCCATTCATCTCCATTAAACTTAAGGTGTTAAGGCCTCTCATACCTTTATGCTGTGCCATGTAGTTTTTGACATTTCCACCCTGCGAAAAAAGTTCTGACGTGTGGTTCCCAGGCCCAGAATGTCTTGGATTACTTCAACTACCCTTCTTTGTAATGTTCTTTGAAGTAATAACGGGTAATAATGAAATGGCAGATGAATTAAAAAAGTTTTTTGTATCAGTCTTTACAGAAGAAGACACCAGCCAAATGTCTGTATTTCAAGAGAGTTAGGGGGTAGAAGGTAGTGGAGTTGCTATTACTAAAGAGAAGGTGCTTGGGAAACAGAAAGGTCTGAAGGTGGATAAGTCATCTGGATCAGATGGACAACACCCCACAGTTATGGAATAGATAGCATTAGAGATTGTGGAGGCATTACTGTGATCTTTCAAGAATCACTGAAGTCAGGAGTGGTGCCAGAGGACTGGAAAATTCCAAATGTTACTCCGCTATTCAAGAAGGCAACGAAGGATAAGAGGGGAAGCTATAGGCCGATTAGCCTGACTTCAATGGTTGGTAAGATTTTAGAGCCAAAGAGTGGGGATAAAGGGGGCTTTCTCTGGTTGGCTGCCAGTGACTAGTGGAGTTCCGCAGGGGTTGGTTTTGGGGCCACTAGACTTTGCATTGTCTATTAATGATTTGGATGAGGGAATTGAAGGCTTTGTGGTCAAGTTTGTGGATGACACAAATATAGGTGGAGGGGTAGGTAATGTCAGTGAGGCAGGGATTCTGCAGAAGGTCTTGGATAGGTTGAGAGAGTGGCCAAAGTAGTGCCAGAGGGAATACAGCATAGCAAAGTGTGCAGTCATACACTTTGGGAGTAGGAATGTTTTGGTGGTAGACTATTTTCTAGATGGGCAGAGGATTCAGAAAGTGGAGGTGCAGAAGGACATGGGAATGCTGGAGCAGAATTTCCAATAGGTTAATTTGCATGTTGAATTGGTAGTAAGGAAAGCAAATGCAATGTTAGCATTTATTTCCAGAGAACTAGAATATAAAAATAGGGATGTAATGCTGAGGCTTTATGAGGCACTGTCAGAGCATTGTGAGCAGTTTTGTGTCCCTTGTCTGAGGAAAGATGTACTGGCATTGGAGGGTCAGAGGTTTATGAGAATGGTCCAGAGGATGATTGGGTTAATGTATGATGACGAGCACTGGGCGTGTACTCGCTGTAGTTTAGAAGGATTACTTTATTGTCATGTGTTCCAAGGTACAGTGAAAAGCTCGTTGCGTGCTAACCAGTCAGTGAAAAGACAACACATGATTACAATAAAGTTATCTACAGTGTACAAATACACAATAAAGGGAATAATGTGAATAATGTTTAGTGCTAGATATCCAGTAAAATCCTATCAAAGATAATCCAAGTGTCTCCAATGAGGTAGATAGTAGATCTGGACTAGTTGTTGGTGGGATGGTTCAATAGCCTGATAACTGAACCATCCTACCAACAATGTGTGAGCAGTCCTAAGGTATTATCTAGGATGAGGGGGACATTGAAACATCGAATAATTGTCTGGTTCGTGTGGATGTGGAGAGGATGTTTCCACGAGTTGGAGAGTCTAGGACCAGAGAGCACAGCCTTAGAATAAAAGGATGTACCTTTACAAAGGAGATGAGGTAGAATTACTTTTGTCAGAGGGTAGTGAATCTGTGTAATTCATTGCCACTTTAAAGCAGAGTTTGCCACTTTAAATCGGGTATTTTTAAGGTGGAGATTGGCAAATTCTTGATTAGTAAGGATGCCAGAGGTATTGGGAGAAGGCAGGAGAATGGGGTTGAGATGGAATGGTAGGTCAGCCATGATTGAATGGCAGAGTAGACTTGATAGGTCGAATGGACTAATTCTGCTGCAATGACTTATGAGCATTGCAATGTGGGAGGAAACTGGAACACTCAGAGGAATACCCGTGCGGTCACAGGGAGAAAGTGCAAGCAGGTTTGCAGTTTTGAGCCCCATATCTGAGGAAGGATGTGCTGGCATTGGAGACGGTCCTGAGGAGGTTTACGAGATTGATCCCAGGAATGATTGGGTTAACTAACATATGATGAGCGTTTGGCGGCACTGGGCCCTCTACTCATTGAATTATAGAAGGATGACGGTGAACCTCATTAAAACATTCCGAATAGTGAAAGGCCTGGATAGAATAAGGCTGTTTCCACTAATGGGAGAGTCTAGGACCAGAGGCCATAGCCACAATAAAAGGGTGTATGTTTTGAAAGGAGATGAGAAGAAATTTCTTTAGTCAGAGGGTGGTGAATCTGTGGAATTATTTGCCACAGATGAAGCCAAGCAAATGGATATTTTTTAAGGCAGAGATTGGCAGATTCTTGATTCCTAAGGGTGTCAGGGATAATGTGGAGAAGGCAGAAGAAAAAGGTTGAGAGGGAAAACAGATCAGCCATGATTGAACATGAAAGTAGACTTAATGGGCGGAATGGCCTAATCGTGTTCCCAGAACTTGTGGACTTATGAACCTCACAGATAGCACCCTTGGTCAGGATCGAGCCAAGGTTTCTGGCACTGTTCCTGACACAGCTTGACCAGTTGTGCCACTGTGTATTAGTATTCTCCACATTGATCTCACTATCCTCCACATCCTTCTCCTTGGTGAAAACAGATGCAAAGTACTTGTTAATTATCTCATCTATATCCTTCAAGCATAAATCAACATTTGAGCCTTGAACAGTCCTACCTATTTCCAGTTATCTACTTATACGTAATATACGGATAAAAAGCCCAGGGTTTTCCTTTATTTCTACTCACCAATACCATTTTGCTGTCCCTTTGGAGCTTTTAATTGCCTGCTTCTTTCCTCGTGGCTTTATACTCCTCAAAGTTCCTGTCTGATTTTATCTTTCTCAACCTTACATAAGCTCCCTATTTTTTTGGATCAAATTTGCAACCTCTTTGATGATCCAAGGTTCCCCCTACCTTGCCATCCTATGTCTCCTCCTCACTGGAACATATGGTCCTGAACTCTAGTCAGCTGGTCTTTAAACCACTTCCACATGTCAGATGTGGACTTACCCAATAACCGATGCTCCCAATATACTCTCCCTAGCAGATGCCTAATAATGCTGCTTGCACCTAACCCCACTTAGTACCACAAGGTCCAGACTTATTCTTATTCATAACTATCTGAATACCTTTGCAGTTATAATCACTGTTCCCAAAATCCTCTTTCATTGAAACACCAGTGACCTTACTTTAGACTTTAGAGATACAACAGGAAAATAGGCCCTTCGGCCCACTGTCAGCGATCACCTCGTACACTAGCACTATCCTGTATACTAGGTACAATTTACACTTTACGGAAGCCAATTAACTTACAAGCCTGTACATTGGAGTGTGCGAAGAAACTGCACCCAGAGAAAACCCCTGCAGTCACAGGGAGAAGGTACAAATTCCATACAGACAACTCCCTGAGTCAGGATTGAACCTGGATCTCTGGATTCAATTGCTGAGAGACTATGCTGGCCCTTAATATTTGAATTTAATAACCCAGCCAAGCTTGTTTCCCAACACGAGGCAACCTGGAACCCCTTTGAGTTGGACTATCTACATACTCTTGGATACACCTGTTAATTCTGCCTCATCTGAAGCTTTTGAGCAATTCCCAGTTAATATTGGGGAAGATAAAATCACCCACAACGCCAACTTGTTGTTTTTGCATCCTTCTGTAAACTGTCTATGCATCTGTTCCTCAATCTCCCGCTGACAGAGTGGTGGCACTTTTCTCCAGAGCAAAATCTAACTCTTTCTTGAAAACATCCAGTGAATTGGCTGCTACTGCCTTCTGTGGCAGAGAATTCCACTCTCAGCCAACTACAAAAAGCCCCGTTTATTGCCACTCATTGTCTTCTGCCATCCATCATCATCATCATTGAAAGCATTAGTGACGCAGTGGTGCTGGTTTCCGACGGGCACGGTGATGGATGCACCACACATCTCTGTCCTCCATGCAGCTGGCAAGCTCCTCTTTTGTCTCTTCACATGCGTCTTCCATCGACGTCTTCAGCATCGTCTTGATTGGCCGTCCCGGGTCACGTCTTCCATGCGTGGGTTCCCACAACACAACCTTGTTTGCTGGCATTTCTGGGTGGCGGTGGTAGTGACCAGCGAGCCTCATCCTTCTCATTCTGATCTTCTCGGTCAGAGGTGGAATCTCCCCATGGAGCAGGGTGTTAGTGATGTGGTCCCTCCAACTACATTCGGGTGGATGTACCATCGAGAGACTTGGACAGTGCTCGAGTGAGAGTCCATGCCTCACGCCAGTACAATAATATGGTCTCTACAGTTACATGCAAGAATCTCAGTTTGAGACCCTTAGACATCCGAGACGTCCAGATTTTCCCCATGTTATTGAGGGCTTTCCATGCGAGCACTTTCTGGACCTTGATGTAATTCTCCGAGCCCTGCATCCTCGCTCCCAGGTACTTGAAGTCCTCCACTTTCTTGAGAGATGCACCGCCATTGGTCTTGAGAGGCTCATGGTCACCAACGTTGAACACCATGTACTCCGTCTTCTTGAGGTGGAGGCCCACTTTCTCACACTCCGTCTCGACCCTGCCGAGCAGCTCCTGTGCCTCCCTAATCTGGTCTGACAGCAGGACGATGGCATCAGCAAAGTCGAGGTCTGTCAAGTTAACTGGCCCGATTCTTCTCGAACTCCTTGGGGTGATTGTGGAGCCGAGGTCCTCATGTTCCTTGAGCGCCTGCCTCATGGCATAACCATGGACAATAACGAAGAGAAAGGGTGCCAGCGTGTCTCCCTGTAAGACCCCCGCGAGGATCTCGAGCACTTTGTTCTCGCCATACGGGTGACAACCTTGGTTGTGGTGCCCGTGCATATCCTAAATTGCTCTAAGGAGACGAGGAGGGATACCGTAAGCCTTCAAAATCCTCATCATTTTACATCGATGATTCGAGTCAAATGCCTTCCTGAAGTCTATGAACGTTAGGATGGCCGGCAGGTTGTTATTCTTCACCTCCTCAATGATTCTTTGGGGGGGGGGGGGGGAGGCAAGGATCTGTGTGACCATGTTCCTCTTCTCTCTGAAGCCGTTCAGATTGTAACGTAGCTTCGGGTCGATGGCAGTCCTAATCCGGTTGAGAATCAAGCGGTTGTAGACCTTGGCCAAGACACATGTCAGGTCGGGGGGGAGTTCCCCCGCCACGGGTACCATGTAGTCCCGTGCTACCTGCTGCATGGTCGGATAGTCGGCCCCACCTGGTTTGCCAGGTGAGGAGGGGGTTGTGGACCCCCATCAGGACCAAAAACAAGATCTGTCAAAGGGCGGATGAGCTCCTAGCGAGCCAACGGTCATCCACACTTCAGTAGAAGTTGCGGCTGTTTGAGGTTCTGGCCCATCTGGGCACCATGACGATGGGTCTTTAAAACCTGGCCACCTGGTGTTTTCATCTTTCAACGCTTTAACTATTCGTGAAGAGTCAAGGTCTACCCAGATGGCAGCGTGTAGTCGGAGATGCAGGGTTGACGTCCTGGGCATTCAAGAGCATCGTCGTGTCCACCGAGACATGGAGATCAGGTTTGACAAAGCGGATGGCATGGACCTCATCACATGGTCCTGTAAACAACTCTGCTCAGGGAGGAGTGGGTCTGCCATTGAGTCAGAGAGCAAGAAGGGTGCTGCAGGGTGTCCATTCTGTCAGTTCTCGAGTCCTTATTGCTGAGTTTAGTGGTAACATTGTCACCACTGTCATAGTATGCTACTCCCCTCACAACAGCAGCCCTGAGGCCAAAGTGGAACAATTCTGCTCTGTTCTCCAAGTTGCGATGGAGCGAGTACATGTGCACAATTTTCTGGCTGTGCTTGGGGACTTCAATGTCCGCCTCGGACCGGAGGATGCCTGTTACATCTATCACACTGGTGACACTAATCGGAATGGTCAACAACTCGGCAGCTTTCTCCAGGAGTATAGACTCCTAGCAGCCAACATCGTTCAAAAGGCGCCAAGGAAAGCTGTGGACACATCAGGACCGGAGCACAGAAGAAAAGCGCCAGCTAGATTACATCCTGGTGCGACGTAAATGGTACAACAGTGTCATGGACGCTGAAGCGTACAGCACAAGCCGAGTGTCTGGAGCCGTAAGGCAGCAACTCTACCCTTGCATCACTGTGCCACCCGTGTTATTGGCAAACTTACTAACCAACCAATCTATGTTTATGTCCAAATCATTTATGTATATCGCAAACACCAGGGCTGCAGGGTGGCGGCGTTACAGCGTAGTTAGAGTTGCTGCCTTACAGCGCTCGCAGTGCCGGAGATCCGGGCTCGATCCCAACTATGGGTGCTGTATGTACAGAGTTTGTACGTTCTCCCCTGACCTGCATGGGTTTTCTCTGAGATCTTCGGCTTTCTCCCGCATTCCAAAGACGTACAGGTAAGTAGGTTAATTGGCTTGTTAAATGTAAAAAATATCCCTAGTGTGTGTAGGATAGTGTTAATATGCAGAGATCTCTGGTCAGCATGGCCCCGGAGGGCTGAAGGGCCTATTTCATCGCTGTATCTCTAAACTGAACTATAAACTAAACACCAGATGTCCCAGCACAGTTCCCTATGGAACACTATTGGTCACAGATCTTCTGCCTCTCCCCAATGTCTCCCCAATTGGTCACAGATCTTCAGCCTCTGTCTCCCATCAGTAAGCCAGTTAAATCTCTTCCTGCCTGTCCTTCCTTGAAGATTTACTGGTCATAACCTCTATCTTCCCATCACTTCTTTCGTTTGCAGATCCTCTGCCCTGGTTACCACAGCTGTGCACAGTTTTTGCTTCCTTTATTTAAAAATGATCCAGTGGTATTAGAGACAGTCCAAGAAATAGTTAATGGGTATTATGCAGGAAGGTGGAGATGCTGGTTTACACTAAAGATCTACACAAAATGCTGGAGTCACATCACACCCTTCCATATCTCTATGTCTCCCTCTGATTCTCAGTCTGAAGAAGGGTCACAAACCGAAACAACACCATTCCTTCTTTCCAGAGACCTTGCCTGTCCCGCTGAGTTACTCCAGCATTTTGTGTCTATCTAAAGAGTTCATGGATTGGTTCTCTGAGAGGGTTGTTATTATAAGCAGCTAAAGAAATTGAATCTATATTAGGTGGAGTTGAGAAGAATGCCAGCTGATCGTATTGAAACGTTCATTATCCTCGGGGTGTGACAGGCAGCCATTGAGATGTTTCCATCAGCGGGGAGACATGAATAAGGAGACATAGTTATATGACAGGGGGCAGCACTTAAAGCTAAGTTGCTTGAAATTTCTTCTCACAGAGAGTGGTGAGTTCCCAGAAATCCTTGTGGGAATTCCCTGGAGAGAAGGGCGGGACTGGCAGCTCAGTGTGTACAGGGAACAGATGCTACGGAGCTGATAGAGACGCAGATAAGGGAGGAGTGTAGGGGAAGTTGCCTTTTTGATTAGGGAGTAGATAACTACAGTGCTTAGAGACGGTATTCTTAGGGTATCATATAGTAAGGCTATATGGGTCAAACCTAGAAATAGGAAGTGAATTATCACTTTGATGGAAGAGTATGATAGGCCTCCGATAGTCAATGGGAATTAGTGGAGATGTGTCAGGAGATTGCAGATGGCTATAAAATTAATAGGATTGTATTAGTGGGAGATTCCAACTTCCCTAATTGACTGGTTTCCCATGGTGTAAAGGGTCTGGACAGGATTGAATTGGTTAAATCAAAGAAAGCCCTGCATGGGGCCTATGGAGAGGGCAAAACACTGGACTTCCTCATAGGGAACAAGTTTCAGTAGTGGTGTGGATGGAGGGGAGACTTCAGGACCATACTTCTATTAGTTTTTAAGTAGTTATGTAGGACTACTTCAAAGTTAAGGTCCTAAATTGGGGCAAGGTCATTTCAGAGCCATGAGGTGACAACTTGCAGAGGTCAATGGGGAGAATTTGTTTGCAGGTAAGGAGAACTGGCAAGTGGGAGGCTTCCAAACGTGAGATAGCAAGAGCACAGGGGCAGCATGTTCCTGTTGGGATGAAGGGCAAGGCTTGTGACCACTCCCCCACCCATCTTTATCCATAACTATTTTGAAGCTAAAAGAACATCTTCGGTGAATGGTTCCTTGAGAGTAATGGTTCAGGTTGATGGGGTAGTGAAGTAAACATTTGGCACGATTGCCTTCATTGGGAAGGGTATTCAGTACAATGGTTGGTTTATCATGATACAGCTGTACGTGTCGATGGTGAGATCACAAATGGAATACTCTATGCAGTTCTGGTTGCCAGCTACTGGAAGGATGTCACTATGTTGGAAAGGGCACAGAAGAGATTCTCCAGGATGTTGCCTGGACTTGTTGGCTTGAGATATAGGGAGAGGTTTGAGAGGCAGGGACTTTTTTCTTTGGCGTGTCGGAGGCTGAGGGGGTGACCTTAGTGGCTCAATCTTTCTCCCAAGATAAAGGATACTAAAACTAGAGGGCATAGGCTTAAGTTAAGAGCGGAGAGGTTTAAGAGGATCCTCTGAGGCAGCTTTTTCACTCGTGGAAGGCAGTATCTGCAAAGAGCTGCCAGAGAAAGCAATAGAAGTGGACACAATTAGGACTTCCAAAAGGGCTTTGGACAGACATAAGGATAGGAAGGGTTTAGGAGTGCTGTGGGCCATATTTAAGGAAATAGAACTAGCCCCAAAGACCAAGCTGGTTGGCATGGACAATGTAGGTTGAATAGCCAGTTTCCATGCTGTATGGGTCTATCACTCTATCACAAAGGTTCATGGAGCCATACAGAAAGGAAACAGGAACTCCGGCCCAACTCGTCAATAGGATTAATTTCCTAACTGAGCAAGTCCCATTTGCCTGTGCTAGCCCATATTCCTCCAAACCTCTCCTATCCAAGTACCTGTATGTGTCTTTTAAGTAGCATACTTGTACCTTCCTCTACCACTTTCTGTGGCAGCCTGTTCCATAAGTACTCCGTCACCCTTCATGTCTCATTTCAATCTATCCCATCCCCCCCTTTAAGCCAGTGCGTTTAGGTTTAGACTCCCCTACCCTGGGGAACGGTCTGTGGCTATTCACCTTAACTATAGCCCCATGACTTTAGACACCTCCCACTCACAACCCTGGCCCGTGCAGACTGTACCTCTATTACATCCAGGGCCATGAGCACCGCAAAGCTTGTCAGGTGCGTACAGTTGCACACTGTGTATGCTGCGTTGAACTCAACCAATTGGCAGCCTTGAGTGGACCATCTGGAGGTTGAGCTGTTCCAGAAGACACATTTGGCTCTTTTATCAGTGAGCTGGTGAGAGAGAAAAAAATATTTAGCATCAACGAGACCAAGTATAGATGAGATGATCGAATCACCGCACACTTACACCCGATCCACCAAGAGTGGATCTCCCAGTTCTAACCATATTAACTTCCCTTCCCATTCTACATACTGACCATTCTGTCCTGGGACTCATCCATTGCCAGATTAGGGCCACATGCAAAATGGAGGAACAACACCTCATATAAATATGAATACGTGTTCTGACCTGAAATGTGACCTGTCCGTTCCCTCCAAAGATGCTGCCTGAACTGCTGAGTTACCCAGCACGTGTGTTTTACTCAAGATCACAGCATAATTTTTCTGAGCTCCCTAGTCTTTTGCTTTTTCTCCACGGTAAAAACACAGGTGAAATATTCATTGAGGACCTCTGCCATCTCCTGCGGCCACACATAGATGTCTACTTTAGTCTCTGAGGCTCCCAATTCTCACCCAAGTTACTCTTTTTATCATATTAAAATTTCTTCTAAAAACTCTTTGGTGTCTCCTTAATCTTCTCCACCAAACCTATCTTATTGCCCTTTTTGCCCTCCTCATTTCCTTAAGTGTACTTCCGCATCCCCTGTACTCCTCTGGGTATCTCCTCGATTCCAGCTGCCTCCAGCTGACATATGCCTCTTTCTTTATTTTCACCAGAGCCTCAATATCTCTTGTCATCCAGCATTTCCTTCTTCTGCCACCCATGCTCTTCACTCTAACAAGAACAAGCAGACCTTTAACTCTCGCTAGGTAGACACAAAATGCTGGAGTGTTTTCTCTCCAGAGATGGAGGCAGCATCTCTGGAGAGAAGGAACAAGCAGACCTTGAAGTCTCGCTACCTCAATTTTATAAGTTTCTTTATTGAAAAGATTCAATAACATTGGAGTGGGTGCTGAGAAGATTCACCAGGATGTTGCCTGGGATTAAGTTTCAGTTCTGAAAGACTGGTGAGATTACGTGTGTTTTTTCTCATAATGGAACATCACTGAGGTATTATGATTTATGAGGTGATGTTTCAAGGGTCGGCCGCAGGAAACTATGATAGATAAAAATTGAGAACTTTGATCAGGTAAAAGTTAACATAGACCAAGGGGATCTGAGGGGATGCATTTTCAGAGAGTGGCACACACTGCCTGAGAGAGTGGTGGGAGCAGAGTCACTGTTGCATTTCATAAGTAGAGAGAAACAAATTGTAGGAGTAACTCATCATTGCCAGGCAGCATCTCTGGAGAAGTTGCATACGTGATGTTTTGGATCAGGACCCTTCTTCAGACCGATTGCAGTCGGGTGAGTAGGGAAAAACCGGTAAGCGAAAAATCAGGGACAGCAACAGCTGATTGTAGGCTGGAGATAGGTCTGAAAACAAAAGGGATACATAGTTTTGAACTGAGGGGCTGGTTAATGGACCTTTAGTGGAGGAAGTGGGGGGCTTGAAGAAGGGGAAGGGAGAGTGAGGTGTTTATATACCTTACATAAAATTAGATAATTCAATGTTTATACCATTGGATATTAAGCCACCCAATTTCCTCCAGTTTGTGTGTGGCCTCACTCTGGCAGTGGAGGAAGCCTAGGACAGAAAGGTCAGTTGGGAAGGGGAAGTCCAGGTGATCCAGCAGGCCGAGCACAAGTGTTCAGTGAAACAGTCGCTGAGTCTACGCTTGATCGTGCAAATGTTCAGAAGCCCACATTGGAGGGGGCCAACGGATGCAGTAGATGAGAATTATAGCATTTAATATATGTTTGGATGAGGACTTCAAACACCTTGGTAGAGCAGGTTATAGGCCAAGTGCTGGGAATGGGATGTGAACCAGATGTGTAGCCACTGGTCAGTGAGGGTGCAGTGGGCTGAATGGCCTGTTCTTATGCTATGTGAATGTGTGAATGAATGTGGTGACATGATTCCAACCATAACACTAATCATAACCCACTCAGTGACTCGCCTCCTGGCACCCATCTACTGCTAAGCAATTAACTCCCCCTCAACTCCAGACGTGGTCTCACCAGGACCCAGTTGAGACTGGTCCTTCTGCAGTTGTACAGGGTCCTGGTGAGACCACATCTGGAGTATGGTGTGCAGTTTTTGATCTCATAATTTGAGGTAGGACATCCTTGCTATTGAGGTAATGCAGCGTAGGTTCACAAGATTAATCCCTGGGATGGCGGGACTGTCATATGAGGAAAGATTTAAAAGACTGGGGTTCTATTCATTGGAATTTAGCAGGATGAGAGGAGATCTTATAGAAACATATACAATTATAAAAGGACTGGACAAGCTAGATGCAGGAAAAATGTTCCCAATATTGGGGGAGTCCAGAACCAGGGGCCACAGTCTAAGAATAAAAGGGAGGCCATTTAAAACAGAGATGAGAAAAAACATTTTCACCCAGAGTTGTGATTTTGGGGACTTCTCTGCCACAGTAGAGGCCAATTCACTGGATACATTAAAGGAGAGTTAGATAGAGCTCTAGGGCTAGCGGAATCAAGGGATATGGGGAGAAGGCAAGCACTGGTTACTGATTGTGGATGATCATCCTTGAACACAATGAGTGCTCAAATGGCCAAATGGCCTCCTCCTGCTATTTTCAGCCAGCTTGTTCCAATCAGAAGGACAAGGGCACAAGTTTCCTTCCACGACTCATCCACACCCTGCTATTCCTCCATCATGGAACTCCAAACAATATTGGGAAGTATTAGCTCCTTCCTCTCCACAGATTCTGACTGACCTGCTGAATAACTCCAGCACTTTCTACATTTATTTCCGATTTCCAGCTGCTGCTCCTGAACAAACCTTCTTGTTGCCGAAGGTGAGAGTGACTGGTTCCAGGAGGTGGCTCCTGCCTGTGTTCGTTACTGCAGCACTAACAATGTCTGAGTTCAGCCCCAGCTTGCTTTCATTCTCGCAGCCTTCCATAAGGTTCTGTTCCATAAGAGAGCCCAGATGTTTGTACGAGATAAGGACAACGGCAGCAACATCTGTACAAAGAAAATGTTAAACATTGAGCGCTTACCCTCATCGCCATGGCAACGTGCAGACATCAAGTGTGATTCAGCAGAGACACAAAGATTAATTTCCTGGTCAATGTCTATAGACCATCCCTGTTGGTTCATGGTGGTGGTGGCAATATCGTAAACTATGCAGTCCTGTTGAAGGCGCTTCCACAGTGTTTGATCAAATTGATTGAAAGATACCGCATGGAACGGGTCCTTTGGCCCATCGAGTCCTCGCCAACCATCGATCACACTAGGTTCACACTAGGTCTATGTTATCCCACTTGCACATCCATTGACTACACACTGGGGACAATTTACTGTCCAATGAACCTACAAACCAGCACTTCTTTGGGATGTGGGAGGAAACTAGAGCACCCGGAGAAAACCTATGTGGAGAACTTGCAAACTCCACAGAGACAAGATCAAACCCAGGTCTCTGGCGTTGTGAGGCTGTTATTCTACCAGGTTCACCACTCTACTACCCACATGCCTGCTGCTGAGAAGAAGTTCTCAGACTTAGACCCGGTGATGAAGCTTTGCTTAATTCACTGAAGGTTATTCCCAAGTCAGGAGGGAGTGTAATTTAGACAGGGACAAAAGTTGTCATGTTCCCATGTGCTTGAAACCCTTGTGCTTCTTGGTGGTAAAAGCCATGGGTTTGGAGCAGCCTGGGTGAGTAACTAATGAATGAAACTTAAATCACTGGGCACCAATAGTGGAGAAAGTAAGTGTTCAGTGTGATAGGTGGGATACTAATCAAGGGGATTGCTTCATTGTGGATGGTGTTAAACTCTTGACAGATGTTGGCCATGCATTTGCCCACATTCCTGACTTGTCCCTTGTAGATGGTGGAAAGGTTTTGTGGTGTCCAGAGCTGATACAGGTGCCAGGAGATGTCCAGCCAGATTGTTTGACTGGAGACAGTCATTACCAGCCATTTGTGGTGTGAATGTCATGTGACATTGAATGTTGTCTACACCTTGCTGCCTGCAGCCAGGGGCCGCTTCATTAGCTGTGGAGTTGTCACAGGAATGGGACATTGTGCATCCATCAACAAACATTCCAACCTCTGATCTGATGGAAGCAGCTGAGATGGTTGTGCCGAGGATACTGCCCTGAGCAACTCCTGCAGTAATGCCCCTCGGGTGGGATTATTGACCTCCAATGACCACAGGTGCCTTTCCACGAGTGAGATCTGACTCCATCCATTGGAATGTTTTCCCTTTGATGCACACTGGCCTGGTTTACCAGATGCTGCTTAATGCCACACTCCATCAAATACTGCGTTGCTGTCAGGGGCATTCGCTATAGGCGTCTTTGGTCCATCCTTGGGTTTGTGAATCCCAGAGTGGGAATCAGCTAGTGAGTGATTGATGGAAGCACCTTCTATGTCTCCTCCCATCACTTTGATGATGATCGAGCACCAAGTAGCTGTATTCATTTGTCCTGCTTTTTGTGACAGGCAGCAACATCTGTACAAAGAAAATGTTAAACATTGAGCGCTTACCCTCATCGCCATGGCAACGTGCAGACATCAAGTGTGATTCAGGAGCAGAGACACAAAGATTGATTTCCTGGTCAATGTCTATAGACCATCCCTGTTGGTTCATGGTGGTGGTGGCAATATCGTAAACTATGCAGTCCTGTTGAAGGCGCTTCCACAGTGTTTGATCAAATTGATTGAAAGATACCGCATGGAACGGGTCCTTTGGCCCATCGAGTCCTCGCCAACCATCGATCACACTAGGTTCACACTAGGTCTATGTTATCCCACTTGCACATCCATTGACTACACACTGGGGACAATTTACTGTCCAATGAACCTACAAACCAGCACTTCTTTGGGATGTGGGAGGAAACTAGAGCACCCGGAGAAAACCTATGTGGAGAACTTGCAAACTCCACAGAGACAAGATCAAACCCAGGTCTCTGGCGTTGTGAGGCTGTTATTCTACCAGGTTCACCACTCTACTACCCACATGCCTGCTGCTGAGAAGAAGTTCTCAGACTTAGACCCGGTGATGAAGCTTTGCTTAATTCACTGAAGGTTATTCCCAAGTCAGGAGGGAGTGTAATTTAGACAGGGACAAAAGTTGTCATGTTCCCATGTGCTTGAAACCCTTGTGCTTCTTGGTGGTAAAAGCCATGGGTTTGGAGCAGCCTGGGTGAGTAACTAATGAATGAAACTTAAATCACTGGGCACCAATAGTGGAGAAAGTAAGTGTTCAGTGTGATAGGTGGGATACTAATCAAGGGGATTGCTTCATTGTGGATGGTGTTAAACTCTTGACAGATGTTGGCCATGCATTTGCCCACATTCCTGACTTGTCCCTTGTAGATGGTGGAAAGGTTTTGTGGTGTCCAGAGCTGATACAGGTGCCAGGAGATGTCCAGCCAGATTGTTTGACTGGAGACAGTCATTACCAGCCATTTGTGGTGTGAATGTCATGTGACATTGAATGTTGTCTACACCTTGCTGCCTGCAGCCAGGGGCCGCTTCATTAGCTGTGGAGTTGTCACAGGAATGGGACATTGTGCATCCATCAACAAACATTCCAACCTCTGATCTGATGGAAGCAGCTGAGATGGTTGTGCCGAGGATACTGCCCTGAGCAACTCCTGCAGTAATGCCCCTCGGGTGGGATTATTGACCTCCAATGACCACAGGTGCCTTTCCACGAGTGAGATCTGACTCCATCCATTGGAATGTTTTCCCTTTGATGCACACTGGCCTGGTTTACCAGATGCTGCTTAATGCCACACTCCATCAAATACTGCGTTGCTGTCAGGGGCATTCGCTATAGGCGTCTTTGGTCCATCCTTGGGTTTGTGAATCCCAGAGTGGGAATCAGCTAGTGAGTGATTGATGGAAGCACCTTCTATGTCTCCTCCCATCACTTTGATGATGATCGAGCACCAAGTAGCTGTATTCATTTGTCCTGCTTTTTGTGACAGGACATCACCTGGGCAATTCACCTCACTGGTAGGGTAGATACCAATGCTAGACTTACACTGGGTCAGTTTGACTACAGGCACAGCTTGTTTTAGAGAGCAGCTCTTTAATACAGCAGCAAGGATGTTATCTGATCACCCAATCTTTACTCTGTCTTACAGCCATTTCTTTATCAGCTCGAGTGAACTGAACTGGCTGAAGACCAGCTTCTGAGATACTGGAGATCTCAGGAGGAACTCAGATGCATCAGTCACTTGTTACTTCTGACTGGGTCTGGTGCAAAGCTTCAGCGTTGCCTTCAGCACACTATTCATGAGCATCATTCATGACTAGGTGTGGTAGGGATGTTGATCTCCAGAAAGCTCCTCTATGAGTCGACTTGGCCCTGTCTCCTGCATGGTTTAACTTTGCAGTTTCATTAGTCTGGCATCTCATTCCTGGTTACATCAGGTGCAGATGCCCTGCCTGAGCCAACGTCGACTCCCTGGTTGGAGAGAATTAATCGATTGAGGGTGTATGGGCCATATGCTTACAGATGGTGCTGGTGAATGTGTATGCCATTGAAGCCCCACCATGCCTCATGATGCACAACTTGGAGCTGCCAGATAGGCCCTGACTCTCTACTATATAGAAATTAGAAATGCTTCAGAAAATGTAGTTTAGTTTAAATTAGTTTAGTGATACAGAGTGTAAACGGGCCCTATGGCCAACCGAGTTCACTCTGACCCACCATCACCGATACTCTAGTTCTATCCTACACACTAGGGACAATTTACAGAAGCCAATTAACCTACAAACCTACATGTCTGTAGAATGTGGGAGGAAAGCAGCGTACCCGGAGAAAACGCATTCAGTCATAGGGAGAACGTACAAAATCCGTACAGACAGCACCCATAGTCAAGATCGAACCCGGGTCTCAGGCACTGCAAGGCATCCACTCTATCGCTGCGCCACTGTGCTGGGCAGTTGATCTCCACAAGGACAGTGTTGGTCACTTGTACCAATGTTATTGTGGACAGGTAGATAAGGTGGAGAACAAGGTTGATCCCTCACATTAATCCTTTCACTATTCACAAAGACACAATATAGCAGCAACATCCCTCTGGACCTGACCAGTCACAGCCTTCATTAGACAGGAACATCTGAGGCTGATCACCTACCGCTTGAAGAAATGTCTTCTCATTCTTGCTCTGACTGGATGATCTCCGATTTTGAAAATAATGCTAATTCATCGCACTGTGGTGCATCTGGTAGAGTTGCTGCCTCACAGCGCCAGAGACCCGGGTTCGATCCTGATCCCGGGTGCTGTCTGTGTGGAGTTTGTCCATTCTCCCTGTGACTGTGTGAGTTTCCTCTGGGTGCTCCTGCTATTTCCAATATTGCAAAGATATGCAAGTTTGTAGGTTTATAGGTTGTAGTTTACTGCTGATGGTGGTGGTGGTGGAAGCAGATACAAAGAAGGCATTTAAGAGACTTTTGCATAGGCACATGGATATGCAGGGAATGGAGGGATATGAATTATGTGCAGACAGATAAGTGTCTTGGCATCATGTTCAGTGCAGACATTGTGGGCCAAAGGGTCTCTCTTGTGTTGTATTGTTGAATGTTGCATGTTAATCAGTCTTCATACATTGCCCCTGTAGGTAGTGGATGCAAAAGTAGGATAGCTTAAAACTAATGTGATTGGATGACCAATGGTTAGTGTGAACTTTGGATATTTGAGATTGGATTGGATTTGATTTCTGTCAACAGGAAGGGCAAACATTGAATAGTTACTTGTAGGGAGACACTGTGGTAGAAATAGGACTAACTAATCCAAGCTCTCAACATCAAACCAAGTAACAGAGCATGGGGATTTATGTGTTTATGGGGATTAACTGCAGATGCTGGTTTAAATTGAAGGTAGGCACAAAATGCTGGAGTAACTCAATGGGACAGGCAGCATCACTGGAAAGAAGAAATGGGTGACATTTCGGGTCGAGACCCTTCTTCAGACTGCTGTCTGGGGAGGGGGCGGGACAAAGATAGAATGTAGTTGGAAACAGTAAGACTAGTGGGATAACTGGGAAGGGGAGGGGATAGAGAGGGAAAGCTAGGGCTATCTGAAGTTAGAGAAGTCAATGTTCATAACGCTGGGGTGTAAGCTACCAAAGCAAAATAAGAGGTGATGTTCCTCCAATTTGCGCTGGGCCTCACTCTGACAATGAAGGAGGCCCAGGACAGGAAGGTCAGATTGGGAATGGGAGGGGGAGTTGAAGTGCTGAGCCACTGGGAGATCAGGTATGTTTAGCTGGACTGAGCGAAGGTGTTCAGCGAAACACTTGATCGCCGAGCCTGCGTTTGGTCTCACTGATATAGAGAAGTTGACATCTGGAACAGCGGATAAAGTGTATGAGGTTGGAGGAGGTGCAAGTGAACCTCTGCCTCACCAGGAAAGACTGTTTGGGTCATTGGATGGAGGCGAGAGGGGAGGTAAAGGGACAGGCGTTGCATCTCCTTCGGTTGCAGGGGAAAGTTTCTCAGGAGAGGGTGGTTTGAGTGGAAAGGGATGAGTTGACCAGGGAGTTTCGGAGGGAACAGTCTCTGTGGAAAGCAGAAAGGGGTGGAGATGGGAAGATGTGGCCAGTAGTGGGATCCAGTTGGAGGTGGCGAAAATGTTGGAGGATTTATGTGTTTAGTAAAGACAACTTCTGATGGTTTGGCCCTATCCCCGAACTCTCTCTGCTACATTGATGACTACATCGGTGCTACCTCCTACACCCATGCAGAGCTCACTGACTACATTAATTTTACTACTATGTTCCATCGTGCTCTCAAATTTACTTGGACCATCTATGACATCTCCCCACCATTTCCTGATCTCACCGATTCCATCGTAGGAGATAAACTATCAACAGACATTTATTGTGAACCCACTGACTCCCACAGCTATCTTGACTACACTTTTCTCACCCTGCTTCCTGTAGAGACTCTATCTCCTACTCCCAATTCCCCCATCTACGCCATATCTGCGCTCAAGATGAGGTGTTCCATACCAGGAGATCTGAGATGTCCTCATTCTTTAGGGAATGGGGGTTCCTCTCTTCAATCATTGATGAGTCTCCTCAATATCCTGCAGCTCTGTTCTTGTTCCCCCCCTCCTCCCAGTTGCAACAGGGACGGAGCCCCCTAGTCCTCACCTTTTACCCCAACAGCCATCACATAAACAGCACATAATCCTCGGGCATTTTCGCCACCTCCAATGTGATCTCACCAATAGCCACATCTTTCCATCTCCACCCCTTTCCGCTTTCCACATGGACTATTTCCTCCGCAACTCCCTGGTTAACTCGTCCCTTCCCACCCAAACCACCCCCTCCCCAGTTAACTTCCCCTGCAACTGCAGGAGATGCAACACCTGTCCCTATACCTCCCCCCTCGACTCCGTCCTAGGACCCCGACAATCTTTTCAGGTGAGGCAGAGGCTCACTTGTTCCTCCTCCAACCTCATCTACTATATCCACTGTTCCAGGTGTGGATTCGTATATATCGACGAGACCAAGCGCAGACTCGGCGATCGTTTTACTGAACATCTCCGCTCACTACCTGATCTCCCAGTTCCTAAACACTTTAACTCTCCCTCCCATTCCCACACTGATCTCTCTGTCCTGGGCTTCCTCCATTGTCATAGTGAGGCCCAGCGCAAATGGGAGGAACAAAAACTCAGATTTCACTTGGGCATCTTACACACCAGCAGTATGAATATTAACTTCTCTAACTTCAAGTAACCTTTGCCTTCCTTCTCTCTCCATCCTTCCCCCCTTCCCAGTTTTCCGACCAGTCTTACTGTCCTTGTTCACATTTTATCTCTGTTTGCTTTGTTGTTAACTTCTCCTAGCTAACAATGATCTATTCTACGTTGTCCTTGATCTCCATCACTGTTGTCTCTTTTTCACATTTTACATTTCCTTATCTCTATCTCCCTCACCCGATTGTCTCGACCTGAAATATCACCCATTCCTTCTATCCAGAGATGCTGCCTGTTACTCCAGCATTTTGTGTATATCTTCGGTTTAAACCGTCAATTGCAGTTCCTTCCTATAACATCCAGATTGTCTCCCATCTGATCTATTCCTACATTAACCATTTCATAGTGTCATATGGTACGGACACAAGCCATTTGGCCCGTCTTGCCCATACTGACCAAGAAGCCTTCCCATTTGCGAACAACTGGTCCATATCCATAACATTTTCTATCCAGGTATCTCTCTAAGTCTCCATTAAATGTTGTTATTCTACTTGCCTCAAGTACCTTCCCTGGCAGCCCATTCCATGTACTCACCACTCCCCTTTGTGAAAAGGATGCTCCGCAGGTTCCAATAAAATCATTCCCTTCTCACCTTAAACCCATGTCCTCTGGGTAGAAAGACCCTGGGTAAAGGGGCTTGTTTCTGAAATCTCCTAAACCTGTCTTACACATTACAAAAGATGCTCCATAATATCAGGATATTATTGATGTATAATGAGGCATTTATATTGTGTACTCTCCTTCCCATTATCTGGAAGTTTCCCCCATGTATTAGGAGTAAAGCATTAGGCATTCACCTGTCTAACAAAGGAAACTACATCAAAAGTAATACTTTAGCTTACAATAAGATGGCAAAAAGCCATGAATAGGGTTGACGCTGCGCTTGGACTTACCAAAATTCTCTTTCCCTGCCACGCTCTTCCAGCCAATGTTCAGGCTGTTATTGGCAGTGGATAACTTTAATCTGTTATCGTTTGGGATTGTGCTGTTCCGGATTGCTTGCCTAACGATTTCTTTGAAAATGGATGAGAAAAGTCAACAGCAGCATTAAAAACAGGGAATAAAATGTCACACAGCTTCAGTAACTTGTCAAATCTTTGTGTAGAAAATAACTTGTAATATTTCCAATGGTTCTCAATCCTATCTCTCTCCAGAAACCCAATGAGTTGCTCACAATACCCTGTACACAGAGATTGTCAACGTCTTTTTCTAATTACGAGTGGAGCATGGTCTTTAAAAGAAGAAACATCACCCATTCCTTCTCTCCAGAGTGGCTCCAGCTTTTTGTGTCTATCTTCTTTAAACCATAAAGGTCTTTCTTTAAAGCTTTCACAAAAAATACATTAATAATCCAGCAGATAGACACAAATAGCTGGAGTAACTCAGGCAGCATCTCTGAACCACCGGGTGGCGCCAGCAATGGCTGCCTCGCCACCAGTCTGTCTTGTCTCTTCCTTCTTTGTTGTTTTCTTTGTATGTGTTAAATGTATATTTTAGTGTTCTTTAGCTTAGCTGATGTGGGGGGTGGGGGCAGTGATGGGGGAACCTTTTTTAATCTCTTATCCGGACGGAGATGCGATTTTTTCACGTATTATATCTCTGTCCGCACTGCGGCCTAACATCGAGGAGATGGTGGCCTCTGCTGGAGACCGACTTTGGAAGCTCCAACCGCGAGAGCCTGCAGGACTTGACATCGTGGAGCTCGCGACCCCTGTCGGGGATCGACTTTGGAGCTCCAACCGCAGGAGCCCGCGGACATTAACATCGTGGTGCTCACGGTCCCTGGTTAGAGAGCGACTTCGGGAGCTCCAAGCCGCAGGAGCTTCGACCGCCCCGACGTGGGAGCTACGATCGCCCCGACGAGGGACCTTCGATTGCCCTGACAGTGCAAAAAGCCTGAAGGCAAGACTGAGACAGGGCAAGGATGACTACAGGAAGAAGCTGGAGTAGAAACCTCAGCAGAACAACATGAGGGATGTGTGTAGCAGTATGAAGAGCATTACAGACCACAAGAAGACCAGTGGCCTGGGGTGGGAAAGCAATCAGGACTGGGCCAATGAGCTAAATTTGTTTTAATAGATTTGATGGTGGGGCATCGCAGCGGGTGGTGGAGCTTACTCTTGTGTTAGCGCGAACAAGGGATCAAGGGAACAAGGGTCTCCTGGGTTTGACTCCACTGGGTCCTAGTGCCAGTCGACCCAGCCTGGTCTACCTCAGTGGCAGTTTCACTGAGTCTTCCCCAACCCCCTCTAACTATGTGACCCCTGCTCTTCCCCACCCACACCACAGCCCTCTCACCCCCTCCACCCCCTGACGGCACCAAGGGAGGTGCCGTGGTAGTCTGGCGCGCCGATCTCTACAAAGCTGAGGCCACGCACCAACTCTCGGACACCTCCTCCTACTTAACCCTGGACCATGACCCCACTGACGAGCACCAGGCCACCATCTCCAGCACCATCTCCGACTTCATCAACTCCAATGCCCTACCCGACCGAGCCTCCAACCTCATCGTTCCCCAGCCCCGCACGGCCCGATTTTACCTTCTCCCTAAAATCCACAAACCTGACTGTCCCGGAAGACCCATTGTCTCTGCCTGTTCGTGCCCCACCGAACTCATTTCCAAATACCTTGACTCCACCCTATCCCCTTTGGTTAAATCCCTTCCTACCTATGTTCAAGACACCTCAGACACTCTCCGTCGTCTCCGCGCATTCCATTCTCTAGGCCCTCACCCCCTCATCTTCACCATGGACGTCCAGTCACTCTACACCTCCATCCCCCACCAGGAGCTCTCCGGTTCTTCCTCGACCAGAGAAGCAACGTATACCCGGGCACTGATACTCTCCTCGGCCTTGCAGAGCTGATCCTTACCCTCAATAACTTCACGTTCGACTCCTCCCATTTCCTCCAAATACAAGGCTATGGGCACACGCATGGGCCCCAGCTATGCCTGCCTGTTTGTCGGTTACGTCGCGCAATCCTTGTTCAATACATACCAGGGCCCCATCCCCGACCTCTACCTCCGCTACATCGACGACTGCTTTGGTGCCACCTCCTGCACCCACACACAACTGACTGACTTCATCCACATCACCACTAACTTCCATCCGGCACTCAAATACACCTGGACCATTTCCGACACTTCCCTACCATTGCTTGACCTCACTATCTCCATTGCAGGTGATAGACTTCTGACCGACATCCACTATAAACCCATTGACTCCCATGGCTATCTGGACTACACTTCTTCCCACCCTGTTTCCTGTAAGGACTCCATCCCAACTCCCAATTCCTCCGTCTATGCCGCATCTGCTCCATGGATGAGGCGTTCCACACCAGGACATCTGAAATGTCCTCATTATTCAGGGAACGGGGTTTCCCCTCCTCCACCATAGATGAGGCTCGCACCAGGGTCTCTTCCATACCCCGCAACACTGCTCTCTCTCCCCATCCCCCCACTCGTAACAAGGGCAGAGTCCCCCTAGACCTCACCTTTCACCCCACCAGCCATCACATACAAAAAGTAATCCTCCGTCAGTTCCGCCACCTCCAACGTGACCCCACCACATGCCACATCTTCCCATCTCCCCCCATATCTGCCTTCCACAAAGACCGCTCCCTCCATAACTCCCTTGTCAATTCTTCCCTTCCCTCTCGTACCACCCCCTCCCCGGGCACGTTTCCTTGCAACCGCAAGAGATGCTACACTTGTCCCTTTACCTCCCCCCTCGACTCCATTCAAGGACCCAAGCAGTCGTTCCAGGTGCGACAGATGTTTACCTACATCTCCTCCAACCTCATCTATTGCATCCGCTGCTCTAGATGTCAGCAGATCTATATCGGTGAGACCAAGCTGAGGTTGGGCGATCGTTTCGCCGAACACCCCCGCTCGGTCCGCAATAACCAAGCTGACCTCCCGGTGGCTCAGCACTTCAACTCCCCCTCCCACTCCGTCTCCGACCTCTCTGTCCTGGGTCTCCTCCATGGCCACAGCGAGCAGCACCGGAAATTGGAGGAACAGCACCTCATATTCCTCAGACTTGGGGAGTCTGCATCCTGGGGGCATGAACATCGAATTCTCCCAATTTTGTTAGTCCTTGTTATCTCCTCACCTTCCTCAGTCCCCCTGCTGTCTCCTCCCATCCCCCAGCCATCGGGCTCCTCCTCCTTTTTCCTTTCTTGTCCCCGCCCCCCCCCCCACCCCCGATCAGTCGAAGAAGGGTTTCTGCCCGAAACGTTGCCTATTTCCTTCGCTCCATAGATGCTGCTGCACCCGCTGAGTTTCTCCAGCTTTTTTGTGTACCATCAATTGAGGTTACTCGCACTGACATATGGAGTAAGCTCCATCGCCCGCTTGCCTGTTATCCATCGCCCGCTGACCCGCTCTTGAGCTGGATGAGCCCCGGCCGACCCCCTCCTTCTCAACCCCCCTGCCCTCCCCGCAACTTTACCCCTGGACAGACTACCCACACGCTGTGAAAGGAACCCCCCCCCTCCCCCAAGCAGCGCAGTCCTTTTACAGTCGCTTCCCACTTTACAGCCGCTTCCCATCAGCTGCTAGCAATGAGGGATAGACTTGGCTATATCTCAGTACAGCAACATCGTTCTTGATGTTGCTGCACTGAGGGATAACGAAGTCTATCCTTCTTGGCTAACAACCTAACCTTCGGTCTCCAAGATGCAGGTACATTTTCTAGCAATGTTACAAAATTTTGAGATTTTAAAAATCAAGTCTGCAATTTTATCTAACTCTGAAATTGAAGATAGACAAAAGCTGGAGTAGCTCAGCAGGACAGGCAGCGCAGCGACTCTGGAGAGAAGACCCTTCTTCAGACTGAACTGAACTCTCGTCGGTGAGAGTACTTGTGATTGTCTGAAGAAGGGTCTCAACCAGAACCGCAACCCTCTCCCCAGAGCCCCTGCCCGTCCTGCTGAGCCACCACAGACAGGGAGTTGAAGGTAGACACAGGGGGGTCACCCTTCAACTTCAGAGCCAAACAAAAAACACAGAATGCTGGAGGAACTCAGCGGGCAAGGCTGCACCCGTGGAGGGAACATGTCACTTATCAGGAGCCGCCACGGGCCAGGACTCTCTCCCCCCCCCCCCCCCCTCCCCCCCCCCCCCCCCCCCCCCCCCCCCCCCTCCCCCCCCCCTCCCCCCCCCAACAGAAAGGAACCGCAACTGCAGCCATCACCACAAAACATCTAAGAAAGAACTGTAGATGCTGGAAAATCGAAGACGTTGGAGAAACTCAGCGGGTGTGAAGCCCTGTCCCACTGTGCGAGTTCACCCAAGAGCTCTCCCGAGGTTATAAAAAAAATCAAAATTCGTGGTAAACACGTAGAATGAACATAGTGGGTACGTCGGAGCTCGGGACGTTTCTATAGACAATAAACAATAGGTTCAGGAGCAGGCCATTTGGCTCTTCGAGCCAGCACCGCCATTCAATGTGATCATGGCTGATTATCCACAATCAGTACCCCGTTCCTGCCTTCTCCCCATATTCCCTGACTCAGCTATTTTTAAGAGCCCTATCTAGCTCTCTCTTGAAAGCATCCAGAGAACTTGCCTCCACCAGAGGCAGAGAATTCCACATACATAGAAACATAGAAAGTAGGTGCAGGAGTTGGCCATTCGGCCCTTTGAGCCTGCACCGCCATTCAATATGATCATGGCTGATCATCCAACTCAGTATCCTGTACCTAACTTCTCTCCATACCTCCTGGTGCCTTTAGCCACAAGGGCCACATCTAACTCCCTCTTAAATATAGCCAATGAACTGGCCTCAACTACCTTCTGTGGCAGAGAATTCCAGAGATTCACCACTCTGTGAGAAAAAGTGTTTCCTCGTCTCCGTTCTAAATGGCTTACCACTAATTCTTAAATTATGGCCCCTGGCTCTGGACTCCCCCAACATCGGGAACATGGTTCCTGCCTCTAGCGTGTCTAAGCCCTTATATGTTTCAATGAGATTCCCTCTCATCCTCTTAAACTCCAGAGTGTACAAGCCCAGCTGCTCCATTCTCTCAGCATATGACAGTCCCGCCATCCCAGGAATTAACCTTGTAAACCTACGCTACACTCCCTCAATAACAAGAATGTCCTTCCTCAAATTAGGGGACCAAAACTGCACACAATACTCCAGGTGCGGTCTCACTAGAACTCTGTACAACTGCAGAAGGACCTCTTTGCTCCTATATTCAATTCCTCTTGTTATAAAGGCCAACATGCCATTTCTTAGCGCTAACGGCAGGTTCTCGGGAAACGTGGTAACTCGTGAAGATTTTGCAACATGTTGAAAAATGTCCACATGTAAAATATACTCAGGATGTAAAAATTTGATACTTTTAACACGTAGTCATATCGTAGTAGCTCGTGAGTTTGCCGTAGTAGGACCTGTGTCCTATATCACTATTATATGTTCATGATGGAAATAAGAATACTCTGTATATTCATTACCTTTGAATTGTAGTTTTATATAATCCTCCCATAATTTCTGAGTACCATTTCACAATATCTATTAGACATATAGAATGTTGCAAGGTAATATCTTGCCCAAACTCAGTTGTATCTTTCTATCTCAATAAATATCACAAAATATGCCATTGTTTCAGCCACATTATGACAAAATGTAGAATGTAGGTTATTTGTTATCAGTCACCCCATCCCAGACACAGTACTTAAAGAACATTTGTTTTATTAATTTACGAGCATGTACCATAGGTTGATCCATATCCAACAAACTGGTGATAATTGCATAAAATGTATTATTGTCTAAGAAATTTGGTGTGAAATGATAATCCATCTCAGTACTCATTTAGGCAAGTCCCAAGCTATAGATACTTTCCCCCCCACCCCCAATCCCCCTCGCCCGATCTTCATTGAACCCACCATTTGACTAATCTTTTACTCAGCTGCTGTAACGTTTCCTTCCTATCAAAATCTCTGTGTAGCATCTCTGTCCCTCTTCCAATTCCCACTTTGAAATAAAATACAACAAAATACGACAAAAAATTTGCAGCAGGATCGCTATATAAATGCAAATATATGGTATTTTATCCTAGCATCCCCCCCCCCCCCCCCTTACCACCACACAAGAAGCGTAACTTGAAGCGTTTACATTTGGAGAAGTTCGATACGGACCAGTAATGAAAATTTATAGCTATGAATCGATTAACAGCGAGCTACGAGGTGAGATTGAAACACCTGTCAGAGGGCTAAGAAACAATCCTGAGTTGATGGCGTATTGTTTTAAGTGAGCATTTTGCAGCGACCTCACCTTATATTCTGGTAAAATATTCTTTCCACGGAAATCTCCTATTTCACTTTAAAATTATATTCATTTATAACCGTTTGTAATATCAGTAACCACTTAAATGTTCGTGCATTTACTAATATTTGCTTGAAACAATTTATTGTGAGATACTGTATCTTTAAAAAAAACTATAGCAACCAGGTGTGAAAATTCCACTGAATCGAACGATGATTGAATGCGTGGGAATCAACTAATCCTGCTGCGAAATGTTTAAGTCGAAAACTGTATTTTATTTCAAAGTGAGAATTTGAAGATAGGGACAGAGATGCCACATGGAGATTTTAAGCTCTTGGGTGAACTCGCACAGTGCGACAGGGCTTGAGGCAGCATCTATGGAGTGAAGGAAATAGCCGGGTCTGAAGAAGGGTTTCGACCTGAAACGTTGCATATTTCCTTCGCTCCATAGATGCTGCCTCATCCGCTAAGTTTCTCCAGCATTTTTGTATACCACAAAACGTCAATGATTCCGGGAATGCTGTGAGAGTTCGAGGGAGAGGTGGGGAACGGGAGAGAGAGCGCACGGGAGAGAGAGGGAGGGAGAGAGCGAAAGACAGAGAGACACAACGTGGGTCGGTAGTTAAATTGAATGACTAACCTGCTGCAGACCAAGAAGAAGTTCTCACTCATGATGGTGAGTTTTAAGAAATTCTCAATGTGCCATTAATGCATCAATCTACATTCCTCAGTAAAATGTAATTATGTTTTGAAGAAGTCTTAATGACGCCGCGTGAATTGTATTCAAAGGAACGCAGCGTCATTAATACTTCTTCTAAAACACAATTACACATTTACTGAGGAATGCAGATCGATGCATTTATGACGCTTTGGATAACGACTTGTTAACTACTGGCTGTTAACGCAACTGGCTGTTAACGCAAGTGCTACAGTCGTTAACACATCGTTTGTGTCTGATAGCCGTACAGCGCTTGTATTCCATGTACAAAACCATGTAGGTTTTGTAAAAAAAACGTATGGCGAATTTGAGTTTCCATATGAAATACGGAAAATTAACGCGGGGCCCCCCTTGGGAGCGGGGCCCAATTTGGAATAAAAGGTCCAATCGGCCTAGGGCCGGCCCAGCCTGTCTTATCCATGTACCTGTCTGTTTCTTAAACAATGGGATCGTCCCAGCCTCAACTACCTCCTCTGGCAGCTTGTTACAGACACCCACCATACTTGTAAAAAAGTTACCCCTCGGATTCCTATTAAATCTTTTCCCCTTCACCTTGAACCTATCTCCTCTAGTACTCGATTCCCCTACTCTGGGCAAGGGACTCTGTGCATCAGCCCAATCTATTCCTCTCATGATTTTGTACACCTCTATAAGAACCCCCTCATCCTCCTACGCTCCTTGGAATAGAGACCCAGCCTACTCAACCTCTCCCTATAGCTCACACCCTCTAGTCCTGGCAGCATCCTCGTAAATCTTTTCTGAACTGTTTCAAGCTTGACAATACTTCCCTGTAACATTGTGCCCAGAACTGAACACAATATTCTAAATGCGGTCTCACCAAAGTCTTATACGGCTGCAACATGACCTCCCAACTTCTATATTCAATATTCTGAATGATGAAGGCCAAAGAGCCAAAAGCCTTTTTGACTACCTGCGACTCGACCTTCAAGGCACCATGTACCTGTACTCCTTGATCCCTCTGTTCTACAACACCACAAGCCTACTATTTACTGTGTAGGTCCTGCCCTTGTTTGACCTCCCAAAATGCAACACCTCACACTCCTCTGTATTAAATTCTATCAACCATTCCTCTGCCCACCTGGCCAATCGATCCAGATCCTGCCGCAATCTTTCACAACCATCTTCACTATCTGCAAAACCACTCACTTTTATATCATTAACAAACTTGCTAATCTTGCCCTGTATGTTCTCACACAAATAATTGATGTAGATGACAAACAGTAATGGGCCCTGCACCGAACCCTGAGGCACACCACTAGTCACAGCCCTCCAGTCCAAGAAGCCACCTTCCACTATCAACCTCTGCTTCCTTACATGGAGCCAATTTGCTATCCATTCAGCTATCTCTCATTGGATCCCATGGGATCTGACCTTCCAGAGCAGCCTACCATGCGGAACCTTGTCGAATGCCTTACTTAAATTCATGTAAGCAACATGTTTAAGAAGGAACTGCAGATGCTGGAAAATCGAAGGTAGACAAAAATGCTGGAGAAACTCAGCAGGTGAGGCAGCATCTATGGAGCGAAGGAAATAGGCAACATTTCATGTCGAAACCCTTCTTCAGACTGAAACGTTGCCTATTTCATTTGCTCCATAGATGCTGCCTCACCAGCTGAGTTTCTCCAGCATTTTTGTCTACCTTCCATGTACCCAACATCTACTTCCTCCACACTTTCTTTGTGGCACCTGACCATCAAGGCTGAGCTGATGAGAAAAGAGCTTAGCAGACTGCTCTAGCAAAGCCACGGGTCCTGATGGTGTCAGCCCTTGGATAATCAAGGCATGAGCCAGCCAGTGGTGCGGAGTACTCCAGCATATCTTCAACCTGAGCCTTGAGAAGGTTCCTGTGATGTAGAAGACATCCTGCCTGGTTCCTGTACCAAAGAGGACACACCCCAGATCCTCCAATGGCTACAGACTGGTGGCACTGACTTCACACATCATGAAGTCCCTGGAGAGGCTGGTGCCCACTCACCTGTGACCCCCTGCAGTTCGCTTCCCAAACAAAGATGGGGGTTGAGGACACAATCATCCACCTGCTCCATCGTTCCTATGCTCACCTGGATAAGCCAGGAAGCAATGTGAGAGTCATGTTTTTTGACATCTCCAGTGCTTTTAACACCATCCAGCCTACACTGCTAGGGAGCAAACTGATGAGGATGCCGGTGGATGCTCCATTGGTGTCCTGGATCACCAACTAACTGACTGGCCGACCACATTGTGACAGGCTATAGAACTGTGTCTCGGACATGGTAGTGAGCAACACAGGGGCCCCATAAGGGATGGTTCTCTCTCCCTTCCTGCTCACCATTTACACCTCGGATATAACCCGGACTACTGCCACCTGCAGAAGTGTTTGTCTGTCTCTGCAATTGTGGGTTGCATCAGTGAGGCGATGGAAGCTGAATGGTGAATGGTGTGGGCTGGTGTGTTCATGCAGATACGGACACGGACACAGGCAGACACACGGACTGCAATAGGATCAACAAACTCATCAGGAAGGCTGGCTCCATCCTGGAGGTGGAGTTGGATTGATGGGAGGGGAGGATGCTCCTCAAACTGTGGAGCATCCTGGACAATACAGCTCACCCCCTCCATGACACAGTGGCCAACCTGAGTAGCACCTTCAGCAACAGACTGGTTCCACCAAGATGCAGCACAGAACGCCACAGGAGATCCTTGTTCCCTGTGGTTGTCAAACTGTACAACTCCTCCCCCTTCTGTCGTGGGGAAGACCGATACTGACTACCCCCCCTCCCCTCCCTCCTCCCCAATCTTCGCAAATCCCTAATTCTTTCCACTCATCACTTTAATTTCATGTTTCATGTATTTTGCGTTTTTATGACTATTGGCAATTTCCCACCTGGGATAAATAAAGTTCTATTGTATCATATCGGACCAGCACTTTTTGTAATTGGCTCTGTTCATGGGCCTTTGAGTTGCAGAACCAGGCGGTGATGCTATCAGTCAACATTGACGTGTTACCCATGAGAAAGATCATTGGTTCCAGCAGTACACCAGTTTCCTCCTTCACTGCCAAACCTAAACAGTTTCAATGGTTGCTGGTACCAACTGTGTACCTTAAACCAATGGCTAACACAGAACTTTATTCAACACCCCTAGCATAACAAGATTGTTACATTACCCAAGTTATTGGAAGAGAACTCTGCCTTTTGTTGGTGATGTAATTTCCGGGCAGCAGCAATTGCATAATTTTCCATGACTTCCATGAAATTGGAAACCAACTTGAAGAATTCTGTTGAATTTCTCTTGCGAAACTTTAACAAACTCGTGGTGGAAACCTCAGCAAATGAATCAATATCCTGTTGGGATAGAGACAGTGCCTTTATCACCACTTGATCAACCTTTAAGCACTGTGAACATGCACTCTATCCATTCCTCTACACTGCTCTATATCCTTCAATTTATTGATTATTCTCTTACTCATTTGCAATCATCTCCCTCCTTCCATCCAATGTACAAGCACAGAAATGTTGTTCAGTGTGGACTTGGTAGGCCGAAGGACCTGTTTCCACACTGTATCTCTAAAGTCTAAAAAACAGGCACTATGGCCCAATTTGTTCATGCTGACCAAGTTGCCCCATCGAAGCTAGTCCCATTAATGTACATTTGACCCATGTCCCTCTGAACCTTTCCAGTCTGTGTACCTATCCAAATGTATTTTAAATGTTGTTATTAAGCCTCGCTGAATTATTTCCTCTCGCAGCTCGTTCCATATATGTACCACCCTCTATATGAAAATGTTTACCCTCAGGTTCCATCTTTTCCCTCTCGACATGTTCTCTAGTTCTTAATTCCTCAGCCCTGGGGAAAAAGAACTGTGTGCATTCACCCTATCTATAACCCTGATGATTTTATACACTTCTGTAAGATTACCCCTCATTCTCCCACACTCCCTGCCTGCCCAATCTCCCCCTATAGCTCACACCCTCAATTTCCAGCAACATTTGCAGAAACCACTCCCTGCGCAAACCTTGGTTCCCTCATCCCGTCCCACCTAAACCGCACCATCCTCATGTACATTCCCCTGCAACAGCAAGAGATGTAACACTTGGCCTATACCTCCTCGTTCACCACCATCCAAGGACTCCAGCTGTACTTTCGGGTGAGATGCATCTCCTCTAATCTCATCTACTGCACTCAGCATTACATTACTGGTGTCCAGTGAGACCAGGTGCAGTCAAAGGGTTCATTTCGCTGAACACTTGCACTCGGTCTACCAAGACTGACTGGATCTCCCAGCTGTTAACCATTTTAACTCCCCTTCCTATTCCCGTATCAACCTTTCTGTCCAGGGTCCTCCTGCATTGTCAGAATAAGGCCACACTCAAACTGGAGGAACAAAGCCTCATATTTTGCTTGGGTAGTTTGCAAGTCAACAGTATGAACATTGAATTCTCCAATCCATAGCAACAACCCAGTTGATTTTTTCTTCCTCCCCCTTTTTCAGTGCGCACTGTTGAAAAACATGAGCTTACCGCAAAAGATGAACTGTTCGGGCGAAGATTTATCAAATCTGTGAAGAGAACAGAAAATAGTTGATAAAAGATACCAAATGCTGGAATAACTCAGCAGGTCAGGCACTATCCCTGGAAAATTTAGACCGGAGGCATTTCGGGTTGGGACCCTTCTTTGGACCGATCGTATGGGGGGCCAAAAATGCTGGTAGAAAGGAGGGACAGGACAAAGTGTGGTTGGCGATGGGTGAGCACAGGCAAAGGGGTTTTGATAGGCAAATGGTTGGACAAATGAGGGGGCTGGGAAGAAATAGGTACATGGCCAGGTGGGACAGAGGAATCCCCTCCCCTTTCACCCCCAGCCAACCGTCTTTCTTCCTCCCTCTGCTGACCTGGGCCACAACTGGCCGGGCACCTATTACTCACCTTCCCCTCCCCCGACATTTCTTCCTCCAGATTCCTAAATCACAACTCTTTAATCCTTTTGTCTCACACCCTGTGCGTTTTCATCTCTGGCCTTTGTCCACCCATCTGCCTATCAACCCTCCCTTGCTTGTGCTTACCTATTACCTGCAGTGCTTTGTCCTGCCCCTCCTCTCTTCCACTTTTCATCTCCTCATCTTAAAAACCGTCTGAAGAAGTGTCCCGACCAGAAATGTCACCTTTGCATATTCTGCAGGGATGCTGCCTGACCCTCTGAGTTACTCCTGCATTTTGTATTTATTTTTGGTAAACCAGCATCTGCAGTGCTTTGTTTCAACAAGAAAACAGCTGCAGCAGCTGTCAGCAGGATATGTTGTTACAAAGGACCCTCCACCATCACCATCTACTTACCGAAGGATACTAGTATTGTGAGCAATTTTGGGCACAGTAAGAAAGAACTGCAGATGCTGGTTTAATCGAAGGTAGACACAAAATGCTGGAGTAATTCAGCGGGTGAGGCAGCATCTCTGGAGAGAAGGAATGAGCGACGTTTCAGGTCGAGACCCTTCTTCAGACTGTTGTCAAGGGAGGGGGCGGGACAAAGATAGAATGTCAAAGAACAAGCTGCCAGAGTAGGTAATTGAGGTACATCCTAAAACATTTAAAATGCATTTGGACAAGTACGGGATAGGAAAGGTTACAAGGACATAGGCCAAACACGGGCAGATGGTCCTAGTCTAGATGGGGCACTTTGATCAGCATAGTAAAGTTGGGCCGAAGGGCTTCTTTTAATGCTGTAATACTCACACATCCCAAAAATATGAGGATTGCTAGGTTAATATCCGATTAGTCTATAGATTTGCAGAGTAGCACAGAATAGGAACAGGCCCTTTGCACAAACTCATGCATAAAAAGGGAGGAAGAGAGAAAACGGGGAATTACAGACCAGTTAGTCTAACGTCGGTATTTATGAAAGGTAAATCATGTCTGATGAATCTTATAGAATTTTTCGAGGATGTAACTAGTAGAGTGGATAAGGGAGAACCAGTGGATGTGTTATATCTGGACTTTCAGAAGGCTTTCGACAATGTCCCACATAAGAGATTAGTATACAAACTTAAAGCACACGGTATTGAGGGTTCAGTATTGATGTGGATAGAGAACTGGCTGGCAGACAGGAAGCAAAGAGTAGGAGTAAACGGGTCCTTTTCACAATGGCAGGCAGTGACTAGTGGGGTACCGCAAGGCTCAGTGCTGGGACCCCAGCTATTTACGATATATATTAATGATTTGGACGAGGGAATTGAATGCAACATTTCCAAGTTTGGGGATGACACGAAGCTGGGGGGCAGTGTTAGCTGTGAGGAGGATGCTAGGAGGCTGCAAGATGACTTGGATAGGTTGGGTGAGTTGGCAAATTCATGGCAGATGCAGTATAATGTGGATAAATGTGAGGTTATCCACTTTGGTGGCAAAAACAGGAAAGTAGACTTTTATCTGAATGGTGGCCGATTAGGAAAGGGGGAGATGCAACGAGACCTGGGTGTCATGGTACAACAGTCATTAAAAGTAGGCATGCAGGTGCAGCAGGCAGTGAAGAAGGCGAATTGTATGTTAGCATTCATAACTAAAGGATTTGAGTATAGGAGCAGGGAGGTTCTACTGCAGTTGTACAGGGTCTTGGTGAGACCACACCTGGAGTATTGCGTACAGATTGGTCTCCTAATCTGAGGAAATACATTCTTGCCATAGAGGCAGTACAGAGAAGGTTCACCAGACTGATTTCTGGGATGGCAGGACTTTCATATGAAGAAAGACTGGATAGACTCGGCTTGTACTCTCTAGAATTTAGAAAATTGAGGGGGGATCTTATAGAAACTTACAAAATTCTTAAGGGGTTGGACAGGCTAGATGCAGGAAGATTGTTCCCGATGTTGGGGAAGTCCAGAACAAGGGGTCACAGTTTAAGGATAAGGGGGAAGTCTTTTAGGAACGAGATGAAAAAACATTTTTCACACAGAGTGGTGAATCTGTGGAATTCTCTGCCACAGAAGGTAGTTGAGGCCAGATCATTGGCTATATTTAAGAGGGAGTTAGATGTGGCCCTTGTTGCTAAAGGGATCAGGGAGTATCAGAGATACAGGATACTGAGTTGGATGATCAGCCATGACCATATTGAATGGCGGTGTAAGCTCAAAGGGCCGAATAGCCTACTCCTGCACCTACTCCTCATGTTTCTATGTTTCTAATGTGAGGAAAAACCCAGTCATCTAAGCTTTTGAATTGGAATCATCTTATAGGTAAAAGGTGGGGGAATGTAATTGTTATACGGCAGCACTGTAAGGAGAGGTGGGAGGCTCCAAGTTGAATCAGGAGTTAAAATTGGCATGTAGTAAAGGTAATGCTATGTTTGTTATGGAAGATTTTACTTCGGAGTCACGTGAGTGACTACGTGGAGAAGGCCGTCAACCCGTATGCGCGTCATTATGTCTGGCGCATTACGCAATGGCTGACTGGCAGGTGCGCTGCTCATGCCAGCGGTAAGTTTAAACCTACAGGTAAGTTTAAAATTTAATTTCTAGGGTTTGTGTTTTGTGTCAGGACCGCGGAAGCGGATAGCCGGCGGCCGTCGGGTACGTTTCCCTAGTTGCTGACAAGGAGGTCAGCGACACCCAGGAGGGGACTGCGAGTGGTGGTTTTCCCAAGAAAGGGGGTAGACCAAGCAAAGTTGATCTCGCTACCCCAGTCGCTGGCAAGGAGGTCAGCGACACTCCCGGGGGGAGGGGGGACAAGACCAAGGGGAAGTTGGTCTCACTACCCCAGTCGCTGACAAGGGGGTCAGCGACACCCGGGGAGGGGGGGAAGTGCGAGCGGTGCTTTCCTAATTAAGGGGGCTGGACCAAGGGAAGTTGGTCTCACTACCCTAGTCGCAGACAATGGGGTCACCGGCTCCCAGACCACTAGGGTTCCCCCAGAAAAAGTGGTAAGACCAGCAGTAAGCCGGTCTCGCCACCCGAGTCGCTGACAGAGCGGTCAGCGGCTCCCAGATCGCTATGGATACCCAGGGACAGGGTCAAACCACGGGGAAGTCGGTCAGGCCTTGGGACTCAGGGGAGTCAGGCCAGGAGGGTACCCCTCCTTCTATAGGTATCATCTGCGGATGCCTTAACACATGGAGCACCTGATGGAGGGGTGCTTCAGAATGATATACTACAAAGGAGGGAGTGATCAGCCCGGGTATTATGGAGAACCCGTAGGCAGCGGCACCTGTTTCAGGGCTGCACAATGTCTCGCTCTCTGAGGAGGGGAGCATTCAGGGTCAGTTTCAGTCTAACTCGGGGGGAAATAACCTGATATAGGGTCGAAGGAGGGGCCATGACAGCACAGGTATCCTCAGGGGCCTGCGTCAGCACCTGTTCTCAGGTTTGCCTATGAATCTCCCTCTCTGTGAAAGGGAGTGCGAGTGGTCAGTGTGTAACTGACTTCAAATTCGAAGTATGTCCATGGAACCTACTGCAGCACATGCATATGGCTCCAAGGAAATACTCGCAAACGATAGGGTTACTGCCGATAGGGTTACTGCCGTGGGCAGAAAACCCAGAAGGGGCCAGAGTTCCCCTCATGCTACAAGTGCCGGCAGTGAACAGCACTATCAGGGGTGACATTGGAAGAAATGAAACCAGCCGCCAAATCTCCTCTTCAGGTAAGACTTATCCAACAGGTATACCTGGATGAGGAAGCAAAAGCTGGCGGCAGCTTGAAAGCTGCGCAGAGGCCTTTCATGCCAAGGTCCAAGCCGGGCTCAGAAAAATTGGAATCCACATACACTACCATTTTCCTACTCTCCAATCAAGGATGGGAATAGAACACACGTCAGGGGCCGTTGGGCTTACCATAGACCACCGGTAACCATGGAGGTAGGTGGGTCTGGTTTCTTCAGAAATATGAGGTAGTGGATCATTTACAAGTTGGTAATATTTACAATTGTTTTTGTACAAATGATAATGATAGCATGAGACTGGGTCATTATTGCACAGTACAAGGGTACCAAGCTTGGCTTGGAATTGGGGCCAGAGTTGTCTTGCGAGACAGGCTCAGTATTACGGCCGCAGTACCCTTTCAAGGCAGACCTAGTATTATGGCCAGAGTTGTCTTTCGAGGCAGGCTCAGTATTATGGCCAGGATCACCTTTCGAGACAGGCTCGGGTATCTGGCCAGAGTTGTCGTTTAAGGCAGGCACGGAATTATGGCAGGCGAGGCCTGTTCATTGTGAAGGATGGAGGAAGTCGGTTCATAATTGATTTAACTCGTATTTGCAACAGTATATGGAACTTCGTTACTGTCTAACAAACTGATTTCTTTAGGACGCATCGATTTCAAAGATGCATACTATACAGGTCCCATTCACAGGGAACCCAAGTCATCTACCAAATTACTAAACCGGTGCTGGGACTGCTCAGAGCTCAAAAACACGTGTTATGGCTTATCTGGATGATATTCTAAACCTGTGTTTTGCTAAAATCTACTGTTTTCAGCCGCAACTATATTTGAGACATTGAGGTTCCTCATCCATCCAGTTAAAATTAAGTTGATACCAACTACAGTTATTGATTATTCGGTTTTACCTTTAACTATTAATTTATCTGTGACTCCGATCTGGGGCAAGAGTTTGGAATCAATAGAAGCCTGTAACAACCTTATTATCAAGCCGTCTTCTATTCATAAAGTGTAATTGACAATATAGCAGCTGTGTTTCAGCTGTGCAATTGGGCCTTTGCATTATCAGAACCTACAACGTGCAAGTAGTAATCTCTCAACGGCCATATACGTCATTGTTAATGGACCTATGCTATTACCAGCTGAAGCCACCAAAGTCACAATGGTGGACAAACAATATTCAGCATTGCTCCAGTAATTTTGGTCAATAAATCTTCAGTTGTATTTCAGATTGATGCTAGTGCTCTGAGATGGAAAATTAAGAATGCCATCTCTAGTTACGGAGGCGGATGGGATTTGCATGAATGACCAATTCTTCAGTTATTGGTATCAACTACCTACAGACACTAGGTGCATACTATGGGTTAAAGGGTTGTGCGGATATGCATGATCTGCATGCTCAGTTCCAGGTTGATACACTGGTGGTAGCTTATGTTGGTCACATGGGTGCAATCAAGTCAAAGTATCCTGTCATAATTTACCGAACCTTATTTGGCGCTGGAGTATCATCACGTAAAATCAATGACAACACAGAATGGATGTTCAATCACTGTGTATTTTATGACATTATGGCTTGATGGAACACCAAATATCGATATGTTTGCATCCAGGCTCATTCACCAGTTTGTAAAGACATGTGGCATCAGAGTGGCGAGAGATACATTCTCGTTACACGGGGGAGGAATTTTCTTTTGTGTCGTTGCTCCATTTTGCCTCATCAGTGAGGGTCTTGCAATAGTTCAGCAAGATCCCGCTTCAGGGTTTTCGTACTGTCTGACTGGCCTATGTGCCCATAGTTCCCGCAAATGTTGGAAATTATAGTAGAACCTTATATGGGGTTTCTAAACATAAAACTTTGCTGGTTCAGCCTGGGACTCGGGGAACCAGCCTTTGTGTGATTAATCAATTCATTGCCTTACAGAATCCGAGAAGACAGCTCCTGCGGCTCGGGGTGTCAGACCAATCCATGTGGTGTGCTCACTGCAGAGTGCAGGGATAGCACCAAAAATAGCAGTACATTTCCTCTTCAGGAGATGGGTACCGTTTCTGTTTAAATGCTATGTTACATATAATACGGCATGGACACTGATGTCTTAGATTTCATTTTCAAATGGGTCCTTGACAATAAATTAAGTTTTAGTCCCATTAACTGGGCCCAACGTGCTTCTCATCATATTGCTGCAGCTAGCGGGACCCGCTCTGTCGGGTCTCACCCTCTGATACCCAGTTTATTAAGGATATCTTTAACACACGTTCTTCCAGACCAAGTACACGGAAGTATGGGACATTGATATTGTGTTACACTTCTCCACTAGGGGGCTCCAGCTATATCCCTAGCTCCATATATAGCTCCAGCTATATCCCTAGCTTAGGCTCAGCCATCATAAGGTAGTTATTCCCTTGGCGCTGTCCTCAGCGCAACGGGTCCAGTCGTTACATAAATTGCGAATGGGCAGGATAGGTACACCTGCTCTATATGATAATTCATGTTTACGATTTAGTTAGCAGGACAGCCCAGGGGTATCTGGTCTCAAGCTAATTCTCATGGCATACCCCATGCAACTTCGGTTATGATTGGTCACACATTTACAACATTACGTCAAGGTCATCTAGAGCCTTAGAGGCTCTGATACCAGCTATGTTTGTTAGGTACAAAAACCTCATAAGAAGATATCAGTTCAGACCATCTCCAGGTGGTTAAAACAGGGATTTGGCTTATACAGGAGTAGATACTATTTTTTAATCTCACTCCAACCAGGGCTGCTACAACATCAGCAGCAATGGTTATGTATGGTCCTCTGGACCACATCCTGCCGACTGCAGGATGGTCTATCGAACGAGTTCCAACATTTTGTTTTAACCCGTTTGCCAGACCAGGGGTATTTGCCAACTCTATTATAGATTCTATTTATAGTTTCCCCTCGGATGAGAGGGGTTACTACTATTATTATTTGTTCATTTATCAGCATCAGCATGTTTTTAGATCTGTGTCATGTCTGTATGCATCATGAATGTTTCCCTTATCTGTGGTCAACTGATGCAGCTGTGCTTGTGTGGACTCGGTTTTCCACGGCATGAAATCACAGAGCTTCAAAATCTTCACGTAGTCATTAACGTGAATCCGAAGTAAAATAGTGAGATTAAACGAGTTTACCAGTTTGAAGTTTGATCTTTATTTTATGAGGAGTTATGATGAGCGATTACGTGCCCTCCAATCCCGACCCTGGCAACATAAAGATCTTTTCTGGAAGTTCTAGTCAGCTCTAATCTTACTATTTTAGTTCAACAACTGTTATCTGTGATTTCACACCGCTGCTTTGAAGATTGATGCGCATTTGGGTTGACGGCCATCTCCACGTAATCGCTCATCGTAACTCCTCATAAAATAAAGATCAAACTTCAAACTGGTCAGTTCTCGTTTAATCTTACCATTTCAACATGCAGGTAGACTGGGAAAATCAGGTTGGTACTGGACCCCAAGAAAGGGAGTTTGTGGAGTGCCTCTGTGATGGATTCTTAGAGCAGCTAGTATTGGAGCCTACCAGGGAGAAGGCAATTCTGGATTTAGTATTATGTAATAATTTGATAAAGGAACTTGTAAATATGACATCTACACAACACATAACTTAAGATCATCTTTAATTCACATACAGACTTAACAGCATGTTAGTAGTCACTGCCTCCTGTCTGCTACCGAACTGCGTAGCATAGGAAGTAGGTGTTAATATAAATGACACAGTAAGGCGGGGTAAGTGATGCTAACCTATATATGATTAATTGCATGCATAAACCAATCTACATCCTTCCCCCTTAAAGAGTAAGTATAGTGAGCATCCATGCCATTAAAGTTAAACAAATTCTCCATATCTATCAGGCGGTCTACTGATGCGGCCCGAACGCATACGGACAAATCCTCCCCTCCTTCACCGGAAAGATTAGAGGGAGGGGGTGAACCCGGAAGCGAGAAAGACGTGGGAGAGACGTGGTGGCTGAAAGGGGAAGTGTGCAGGAGGGATAATCCCGTGGTTAGTCACGGCCGCGCCTCGTGGAGGAGTGTGGGGCATGCGGGGATCAGTAGAATGTTCGGCAGCGAATGGCTGGAACTAAAGCGGTAGAGCATAGGGTGGCGGACGGGGTTCTCGCACAGCAAGCAAATGTTGACGACTTCTGCGGTAGACTGTTCCCTCATAGTCCACAAGGTAAGACCGAGGTGCGTCAGCTATGCCGACAACAGTAGCCAGACGGGAATTTCCACTGGTAGTTTGTAAACGAACAACCTGTCCCGGCAGTAGAGGCAGGAGGGGTTTGCATGATTTGTCATGCGACCATTTGTGAATATCGTGTTTCTCCTGAATACGTTGTTGGATTGATGCGGGCTTCAGCACTTGAGGTATCAGCTTCTGCTGAGCAATCGGAATCGGAGGTCTTGTTGTCCTGGACATCAGTCGCTGGGCGGGTGATCCCAGGGTTCCGTCTCTGGTAATGTTTCTGAGGTTCAGGAGATCAAGGTAAAAATCTGAATTGGCCAGGCGCGATTGCTCCATCAGTTATTTAGCGCTTCTGACAGCCCGTTCGGCAAGTCCGTTACTCTGTGGGTACTCAGGGCTGCTCGTGACATGGTGGAAATTCCATCAGTTGGCAAAGAGCTTGAACTCGTGGCTGGTAAACTGTCTTCCGTCTGCAAACGGACGGGTGAGCCGAATGTGGAGAAGTGTTTCTTTAATTTTCGGATGACCATCTCAGATTTGATGGAGGTCAGGAGGTAGAGTTCAAACCAGTTTGAAAACGAGTCGACGAGGATGAGGTAGTGCTTACCGCGTCATTCGAAGATGTCTGCCGCCACCGACGTCCAGGCCAGGGCTGGTGGAGGTTGTTACAGTTGGGGCTGCCTCTGCTGGTGTGGTGCAAGACTGTTGTAGGTGGGGCAAGAGGATATACGGTCCCGTATGTATTTGGCCATCCCAGGCCAGTAGAACAGATTCTGTGCATGGGTCAGTGTAGCATCGACTCCCGGGTGACCGCTGTGCGCCTCATTGTAGTATTTATCATGCAATGATGAGGGGATCATGACTTTGTGGCCCTTGACTATGACACCATCCTGTATGACCAGTTCATCACGGACTAGGAAGTAGATCCATCCCCACTCTTTAAGGGGGAAGGATCTGAGAATGCCATTCAGTATCAACTCTGCCAGTGAAGTTTTCCAGAGAACCATGGAACAGCTGTTCGCAGGCCTACCGTGCGCTATCATTGTTGACAATATCCTGGTGTATGGCAAAGATGCGACAGAGCACGACCAAAACCTAAGGCGTGTCATGGAGCGGGCACGTCAGATCAACCTCAAGCTCAACCCTAACAAGTGCAAGTTCAGGGTTTCAGAGGTCACCTACGTCGGGCACGTATTCACTCCCGACCGCCTCAAGCCCGATCCACAGAAAGCTGCTGCCATCACTGAGATGCCGGCCCCCACCAACGTGCTCGGCCTGCAGCGTTTCCTGGGTATGGTGAACTATCTTGGAAAATTCATACCAAACCTCAACAAATTAAGCTCACCCCTGCGACAACTGACTAAAAAGGACACTGCTTGGTCCTGGTTCCAGCAATCTCAACAAGCATTTGACGCTTTAAAATCTAAGCTGACCAGTGCACCAACTCTAATATTCTTCGATTTGAAACGTCTCGTGACTATCACCTGTGATGCCTCGCGATTCGGGCTCGGTGCAGCCTGCCTACAACCATCAGCTGATGGTACCTTGCCTCCCGTACCATGACCGACACAGAACAACGCTACGCACAGATCGAGAAGGAGCTGCTGGCTGTTGTCTTTGCCTGCTCCAAATTCAAAGACTTTATCTTCGGAAACACTTTCACGGTTGAGACAGACCACCAGTGACGATTCTGAACAAACAAATCCATGCTGCACCAGCCCGCCTGCAACGCATGATGATGCAGCTCCAACGTTTCGACTTCACCCTTGTTTACAAAAAGGGTACAGACATGCACGTTGCGGATACTCTCTCTCGTGCACCTCGAGCATCACACTTCTGACACCGTGTAAATATGACATCTACACAACACGTAACTTAAGATCATCTTTAATCCACATACAGACTTAACAGCATGTTAGTAGTCACTGCCTCCTGTCTGCTACCAAACTGCGTAGCATAGGAAGTAGGTGTTAATATAAATGATACAGTAAGGCGGTGTTCGTGATGCTAACCTATATATTATTGGTTGCATGCATAAAGCAATCTACAGAACTTGAGGTTAAGGAGCCATTAAGAGGTAGTGACATAATATGGTCAAGTTTAATCTACAATTGGAGAGGGAGAAGAGTAAATCGGAGGTGTCGGTGTTATAGTTGAATAAAGGGGGCTATGGAGCCATGAGGGAGAAGCTGGCCAAATTGACTGGAAAAATACCCGAGAAGGGATGACAGTTGAACAACAATGGCAGGTATTTCTGGGAATAATACAGACGTTGCAGGATCAGTTCCAAAGAGGAAGAAAGATTCCAAGAGGAGTAATTGGCAACCATGGCTAACAAGGGACGTCAGGGACATATAAAAATAAAAGAGAATAAATAGAACTTGGCATAGATAACTGGGAAGCAAGAGGATTGGGTAATGTCTAAAGAGCAACAGAAGAGAACTAAAAAGGCAACACAGGGAGAAAAGATGAATACGAAGGTAAGCTAACCAAGAATATAAAGGAGGATCGTAAAAGCTTCTTTAGGTATGTAAAGAGGAAAAAAATAGTTAAGACCAAAGTTGGACCCTTGAAGACCGAGAAAAGTGAATTTATTATGGGGATCAAGGAAATGGCAGATGAGTCGAAAAGGTACTTTGGATCCATCTTCACTAAGGAGGACACAAACAATCTTCCTGATATACTAGTGGCCAGAGGATCTGGGGTGACAGAGGAAATGAAGAAAATCCACATTAGGCAGGAAATGGTGTTGGGTAGGCTGATGGGACTAAAGGCTGATAAATCCCCAGGGCCTGATGGTCTGCATCCCAGGGTACTTAAGGAAGTGGCTTTAGAAATCGTGGATGCATCGGTGATGATTTTCCAGAGGTTTATAGATTCAGGATCAGTTCCTGTGGATAAGAGAGTAGCTAATGTTATCCCATTCATTAAGAAAGGTGGGAGAGAGAAAACAGGGAATTATAGACCAGTTAGCCTGACACCGGTGGTGGGGAAGATGCTGGAGTCAATTATAAAATAAGAAATAGCGGCACATTTGGATAGCAGTAACAGGATCGGTCTGAGTCAGCATGGATTTACGAAGGGGAAATCATGCTTGACTAATCTTCTGGAATTTTTGAGGATGTAACTGGGAAAATGGACAAGGAAGAGCCTGTGGATGCAGTGTACCTGGACTTTCAGAAAGCATTTGATAAGGTCCCACATAGGAGATTAGTGGGCAAAATTAAGGAACAAGGTATTGGGGGTAGAATGCTGACATGGATAGAAAATTGGTTGGCAGACAGGAAACAAAGAGTAGGGATAACGGGTCCCTTTCAGAATGGCAGGAAGTGACTAGTGGGAGGCAGTGACTAGTGGGAGTAACATTAACAAATTTGCAGATGACAGAAAGCTGGGTGGCAGTGTGAACTGTGAGGAGGATGCTATGAGAATGCAGGGTTACTTTTACAGGTTGTGTGGGCAGATGCATGGCAGAATCAGTTTAATGTGGATAATGTGAGGTTATCCACTTTGGTAGCAAAAACAGGAAGGCAGATTACTATTTAAATGGTGTCAAGTTGGGAAAATGGGAAGTACAACAGGATCTGGGGGGTCCTTGTTCATCAGTCAATGAAAGTAAGCATGCAGGTACAGCAGGCAGTGAAGAAACCGAATGGCATGTTGGCCTTTATAACAAGAGGAGTTGAGTATAGGAGCAAAGAGGTCCATCTGCAGTTGTATTGGGCCCTAGTGAGAATTGTGTGCCTGGAGTATTGTGTGCAGTTTTGGTCCCCTAATTTGAGGAAGGACATTCTTGCTATTGAGGGAGTTCAGCATAGGGTAACAAGGTTAATTCCTGTGATGGCGGGACTGTCATATGCTGAGAGAATGGTGCGGCTGGACTTGTATACTCTGGAGGTTAGAAGGATGAGATGGGATCTTATTGAAACATTTAAGATTATTAAGGCTTGGACACCCTAGAGGCAGGAAACATGGCCCCAAGGTTGGGGGAGTCCAGAACCAGGGGTCACAGATTCAGAATAAGGGGTAAACCATTGAGAACGGAGACGAGGAAACACTTTTTCCACACAGAGAGTTGTGAATCTGGGGATTCGCTGCCTCAGAGGGCGGTGGAGGCCGGTTCTCTAGATACTTTCAAGAGAGAGCTAGATAGGGCTATTAAAGATAGCGGAGTCAGGGGATATGGGAAGAAGGCAGGCACGGGGTACTGATTGGGGATGATCAGCCATGATCACATTAAATGGCGGTGCTGGCTCGAAGGGCCAAATGGCTTACTCCTGCACCTATTGTCTATTGTCTGTTGTCTATTGATTTCCCAATACTCCTCCATGTACCTGAAACCAGCTGCTATGGCCTTGCCTCTTCCCATTCATGCCAAGTTCAAAGCACAAGCTCCCCAGTGAGGCAAAACAGTAAAGTATTAAATACAAAAATATGAGTGTCACCACCCACCTTCGCAGTGTCTGCTGTCTGTGAAGTTACGTTGTTTGCTCGGGTGGAAATATCCTGCCTTACAGGTACAGTAGTAGCTTCCCACTGTGTTGTGACAATCATTGTTGTTGCCACACAGTGTTTGTGCAGAAGGTCCCATACATTCATCCTCATCTGGATGGAGGAGGAGAAAAAAAAAACATGCTTTAATATAAACCAAGAAGGGATGAGTGGTCTGTTGCCCATGCCAGTCCTTACCCTCCACAGCTGATCATTCCTGGTCCTATTGTGACCTGTTCCTCCATCTCCACCATCCCTTGATTCAATCAACATTCACAATGACAGTCTGATGTGTCCTCAACAACTGTGGCTCCACAGTGAGGAACAGGAAGACTCACAACCTTCTGAACAAAGGGACCTTTCCTCAGCCCAGGCCTAAACGGACAAAGCCGCTGCCTCTCTGCTCCTCTGTTACTCCCACATCTACATCAGCAAACTTAGATTCTTTCTGTTTTTTGTGAAGTGTGAAATCCATGTTAGTCGGGAAGTGAGTTGGGAAGGTTAAACTGTTGGGTATAAATGCAGGAATAGCAAGATGGATTCAGCAGTGGCTGAATGGGAGAAGCCAGAGGGTAATGGTGGATGGCTGTTTGTCGGGTTGGAGGCAGGTGACTAATGGGGTGCCTCAGGGATCTGTGTTGGGTCCTTTGTTGTTTGTCATGTACATCAATGATCTGGATGAAGGGGTGGTAAATTGGATTAGTAAGTATGCAGATGATACCAAGATAGGGGGTGTTGTGGATAATGAAGAGGATTTCCAAAGTCTACAGAGTGATTTAGGCCATTTGGAAAAATGGGCTGAAAGATGGCAGATGGAGTTTAGTGCTGATAAATGTGAGGTGTTGCACCTTGGCAGGACAAATCAAAATAGGACGTACATGATAAATGGTAGGGAATTGAAGAATACAGTTGAACAGAGGGATCTGGGAATAACCGTGCATAGTTCCTTGAAGGTGGAATCTCATATAGATAGGGTGGTAAAGAAAGCTTTTGGTATGCTAGCCTTTATAAATCAGAGCATTGAGTATAGAAGCTGGGATGTAATGTTAAAATTGTACAAGGCATTGGTGAGACCAAATCTGGAGTATGGTGTACAATTTTGGTCGCCCAATTATAGGAAGGATGTCAACAAAATAGAGAGAGTACAGAGGAGATTTACTAGAATGTTGCCTGGGTTTCAACAACTAAGTTACAGAGATAGGTTGAATAAGTTAGGTCTTTATTCTCTGGAGCGCAGAAGGTTAAGGGGGGACTTGATAGAGGTCTTTAAAATGATGAGAGGGATAGACAGAGTTGATGTGATCAAGCTTTTCCCTTTGAGAATAGGGAAGATTCAAACAAGAGGACATGACTTCAGAATTAAGGGACAGAAGTTTAGGGGTAACATGAGGGGGAACTTCTTTACTCAGAGAGTGGTAGCGGTGTGGAATGAGCTTCCAGTGGAAGTGGTGGCGGCAGGTTCGTTGGTATCATTTAAGAATAAATTGGATAGGCATATGGATGAGAAGGGAATGGAGGGTTATGGTATGAGTGCAGGCAGGTGGGACTAAGGGAAAAAAATTGTTCGGCGCGGACTTGTAGGGCCGAGATGGCCTGTTTCCGTGCTGTAATTGTTATATGGTTATATGGTTATATGGTGATGTTCGGTAAATTGAATAGATTAAAGGCCGATAAATCCCCAGGGCCATATAGGCTGCATCCCAGAGTGCTTAAGGATGTAGCCCCAGAAATAGTGGATGCATTAGTGATAATTTTTCAAAACTCTTTAAATTCTGGAGTAGTTCCTGAAGATTGGAAGGTAGCTAATGTAATCCCACTTTTTAAAAAGGGAGGGAGAGAGAAAACGGGGAATTACAGACCAGTTAGTCTAACATCGGTAGTGGGGAAAATGCTAGTCAATTATTAAAGATGGATTTGCAGCACATTTGGAAAGTGGTGAAATCATTGGACAAAGTCAGCATGGATTTATGAAAGGTAAATCATGTTTGATGAATCTTATAGAATTTTTCGAGGATGTAACTAATAGAGTGGATAAGGGAGAACCAGTGGATGTGTTATATCTGGACTTTCAGAAGACTTTTAACAAGGTCCGACATAAGAGATTAGTATGCAAACTTAAAGCACACGGTATTGGGGGTTCAGTATTGATGTGGATAGAGAACTGGCTGGCAGACAGGAAGCAAAGAGTAGGAGTAAAGGGGTCCTTTTCAGAATGGCAGGCAGTGACTAGTGGGGTACCGCAGGGCTCAGTGCTGGGACCCCAGCTATTTACAATATATATTAATGATTTGGACGAGGAAATTGAATGCAACATCTCCTAATTTGCGGATGACACAAAGCTGGGGGACAGTGTTAGCTGTGAGGAGGATGCTGTGAGCAGGAGGATGGGTGGGCGGCGCAACCAACGTCGCAGCGGCCTCTGCAGTCCGTCTGTCTTTTTTTTTTTTGTCCCGTTGAAGGTATAGTTTGATGTGGGTTTTTAAATGTATATGTGTGGGGGGCGGGGGGTGGGTGGGGGAAACTTTTAAATCTCTTCCCTGTACGGGGACCGCGACCTTTTCCCTGTCGGGTCTCCATTGCCGTTGGGGCCTAGCGCCGTGGAGCGGCCTCCAACCGGAACGACAGCTCAAGTCACGGAGCCGGCGGAGCTGCGGACCTACCATCGTGGAGCAGGCCGGCTTCGGAGCGTGGAGAGCTGTGGTGGCGCGCTGCTGCGACCCGACTCCGGTGGATGGTGACACCAGGAGCTTGCGGGTCCCCAGCGGGAGAATGCTCACGGAGCACCAGCAACGGCAACTTCTCCCGCCCGAATTGCGGGGTTGAAAGTGGCCTGGAGCGGGGCCTTACATCGCCCTGCGCGGCTCAAACAGCCGCGGGACTTGCTAGCGCCCGCCAGGGGTCCAACGTCAAGAACCGGAGCAGGGCCTTACATCGCCCGACGCGGCTTTAAATGGCCGCGGACTTGCTGGCGCCCGCCGTGGGCTTTGACTTTGACTTCAGGAGAAGAATGGAGAGCAGGGGAGAGACAAAACTTTGCCTTCCATCACAGTGAGGAGGAGATTCACTGTGATGGATGTTTGTGTAAATTGTGTTGGTGTGTGTCTTGGTTATTTTCTTGTATGACTGCAGAAACCAAATTTCGTTTGAACCTCATGTGAGGTTCAAATGACAAATAAATGGTATTGTATTGTTGTATTGGTATTGGTATTGCTTGGAGGCTGCAAGGTGACTTGGATAGGTTGGGTGAGTGGGCAAATGCAAGGCAGATGCAGTATAATGTGGATAAATGTGAGGTTATCCACTTTGGTGGCAAGAACAGGAAAGTAGACTATTATCTGAATGGTGGCCGATTACGAAAAGGGGAGATGCAACGACACCTGGGTGTCATGGTACACCAGTCATTGAAAGTAGGCTTGCAGGTGCAGCAGGCAGTGAAGAAAACGAATGGTATGTTAGCATTCACAGCAAAAGGATTTGGGTATAGGAGCAGGAAGGTTCTACTGCAGTTGTACAGGGCCTTGGTGAGACCCCACCTGGAGTATTGTGTACAGTTTTGGTCTCCTAATATGAGGAAAGACATTCTTGCCATAGAGGGAGTACAGAGAAAGTTCACCAGACTGATTCCTGGGATGTAAGGACTTTCATATGAAGAAAGAGTGGATAGACTCGGCTTGTACTCGCTAGAATTTAGAAGATTGAGGGGGGATGTTACTGAAACTCACAAAATTCTTAAGGGTTTGGACAACCTAGATGCAGGAAAATTGTTTACTGATGTTGGGGAAGTCCAGAACAAGGGGTCACAGTTTAAGGATAAGGGGGAAGTCTTTTAGGACCAAGATGAGAAAAACAATTTTCATACAGAGAGTGGTGAATCTGTGGAATTCTCTGCCACAGAAGGAAGTTGAGGCCAGTTCATTGGCTATATTTAAGAGGGAGTTAGATGTGGCCCTTGTGGATATGGAGAGAAAGCAGGTACTGGATACTGAGTTGGATGATCAGCCATGATCATATTGAATGGCGTTGCAGGCTCGAAGGGCCAAATAGCCTACTCCTGCACCTATTTGCTATGTTTCTATGTTTAACTCTCCTTTTTGTGCCAGATTCCAAACCTGTCCTATCCATGTACAGCGTCTGTCTACCAACATCCAATTCACCAGCTCACCTTGGATTCCTGACTAGTCTACCATGTGGGACCTTGTCAAAGACCTTCCAAAGTCCACATAGACAACATTGCCCTACCCCCATCAATCCTCTTGGTGACTTCTTGAAAAAACTCAGATTTATTTCCCACATTTCCCGCTGGCTGTAGAACATGGAATTTTGAAACAAAGCAGTCATAATGTCCTTTCTGACTGGTTTGTTTGATAGAATAGAATAGAATAGTTTCTTTATTGTCATTGTAACATGAACCATGTACAACGAAATTGTAAAATGTCAGCCAGTCAGTGCACCATTCAAACATTTCTAAAAGCTAACGATACATACAAGGTAAAATATTTAAAAAGATAAACAACTAAAATAAATATCATAAAAATAGCACGCATAAACACCCAGCCCTACATCCTTCTGTCGATTTCATGTATGTATGTATCGCCCCTGCGTTCCTTGGCGGCTACATTTAGTGCCTTTATAGCAGTGGGGTAAAAACTGTTTTTAAGTCTGTTTGTCCTTGTCCTTGTAGATCTGTACCGTCTGCCTGACGGTAACAGTTCAAACAGGGAGTGTCCGGGGTGGGAAATGTCCTTTATAATACTCTGGGATTTTTTGATGCAGCGGGAACTGTGTAAGTCCTCCAAGGTAAGGAGAGGGCATCCGACAATCCTCTGGGCGTTGTCAATGGCCCTCTGGAGCACTTTCCTCTGAGCCGCTGTGCAGCTGGTGTACCATACGCATACACAGTATGTTAGGAGGCTCTCAATGGAGCACCGATAAAAGGACAGCAGCAGTCTCTGAGTGATGTTATTCTTCCTGAGCACCCTCAGGAAGTGCAGTCTCTGCTGGACCTTTTTCAGCAGCGCAGAGGTGTTCACGCTCCACGTCAGGTCCTCCTCAATATGGATTCCCAGGAAGCGGAAATCCGCCACCCTCTCCACACAGTCCCCTCTGATAACTAATGGTACCATGTCCGTTTTATTCTTCCTGAAGTCTATTATTATCTCCTTGGTCTTTAAGGTGTTAAGGAGCAGGTTATTTTCTCCACACCACACTGTCAGCTGCTCCACCTCATCCCGGTAGGCGTACTCGTCCCCCCCGGAGATGAGTCCCACCACCGTAGTGTCATCCGCAAATTTGACAATGGTGTTGCTGTGGTGGGCGGGGATGCAGTCATGTGTGTAGATGGTGTAGAGCAGGGGGCTCAGCACGCAGCCCTGTGGAGAGCCGGTACTGAGGCTGAGGGCCGTGGATGTGTGATGGCCCACTCTGACTCTCTGGCTGCGACCCGACAGGAAGCTATTTATCCACATGCAGGTGGAGTGTGGAAGTCCCAAGTCCCCCAGTTTGTCCACCAGTTTGTGGGGAAGGATGGTATTAAAGGCAGAGCTGTAGTCCACAAAGAGCATCCGCACGTAGCTCCCCCGCTGCTCCAGGTGGGACAGTGCAGCATGGAGAGCTGTGGCTACAGCGTCCTCTGTAGATCTATTCGCTCTGTACGCAAACTGGTGGGGGTCAAAGCTTCGGGGCAGGAGTGATGTGATGTGACCCCGGACCAGTTTTTCAAAACACTTCATCACCACTGGTGTGAGTGCGACTGGCCGGTAGTCGTTGAGGCTGGAAATGTGGGGTTTTTTGGGCAAGGGGACTATGGTTGCGGACTTCAGACAGGGTGGAACAGTGGACTGGGCCAGAGACTGGTTGAAAATCCTCGTACAGACTCCAGCCAGCTGGTCAGCGCAGTCCTTCAGCACGCGTCCAGAGACGCCGTCGGGTCCAGTAGCCTTCCTTGGATTGATGGCCCGCAGCGTGCGCCTCACCTCATGCTCCTCTATCTTGAGGGTTAGGCTGCTGTGGACCATGTGGTGTGATGTGGCTGTCTCGGGTGGCTCCACTTCAAAGCGAGCAAAGAAGAGGTTCAGCTCCTCTGCCAACGAGGCGTCACCTTCAGCAGCTCCAAGGTTGGTCTTGTAGTTGGTGAGGTACTGGATCCCCTGCCACACCTGCCTGCTGTTGTTGCTGTCCAGGTGGTCCTCTATCTTCCTCCTGTAGTCTGATTTGGCCTCTCTGATGCCTCTCTTCAGGTTAGCTCGGGCCGTGCTGTATAAAGCCCTATCGCCAGACCTAAAAGCGGTGTTCCTCTCTTTTAACAGCTGCTGGACCTCCCGGGTCATCCAGGGCTTCTGGTTGGGGTAGACCCGGATGCGTTTGTCCACTGTGACCGTGTCCATGCAGTTTTTAATGTAACACAGTACACTGTCTGTGAACACCTCCAGGTCCCGGTGTTCAAACACATCCCAGTTGGTCCTGTCGAAGCAGTCCTGCAGCTGCTGAGATGCACCATCAGGCCAGGTTGTGATGGTCTTTGTAATGGTAGGAGCGGTTTTCCTGAGGGGGGCATATGCAGGAATTAAAAACAGGGACATATGGTCCGACTGACCCAGGTGTGGTAGTGGTCTAGCCCTGTAGCCCAGCTTGATGTTGGAGTAGACCTTGTCCAGTGTGTTAGCTCCTCTTGTAGCACATTTAACATGCTGGTAGAATTTGGGGAGCATTTTCTTCAAGTCCGCATGATTAAAGTCCCCTGCTATGATGTGAACACCGTCAGGATATATGCTCTGTTGACTGCTAGTGCTACCATACAAATATCCGATAGCCGAGTTAGCATTAGCATCCGGTGGTATGTACACAGCAGTTATCATGACAACCGTAAACTCTCTAGGGAGATAAATGGGCCTGCATTTAACAGTCACATACTCCAGGTCCGGGGAGCAGTGACTGTCCACAATCACTGTGTTTGTACACCAGGTGTTGTTCACGTACACACAGAGCCCTCCACCTCTGCTCTTACCGGAGTCTCTTGTCCTGTCATGACGCTGTGCTGTGTAGCCTGCTAGCTCGATAGCAGAGTCCGGGATGAAAGAATGAAGCCAGGTCTCCGTGATCAACAGGATACAGCTGTCCTTCACGGCGTTGTTAGCTGCAGTCTGCAGCCTCAGTTCGTCCATCTTGTTAGCGAGGGATCTGGCGTTTGTGAGAAACAGGCTGGGAAGCGGTGGTTTCAGTGGCTGCCTCCGTAGCCTGACCAGAGCGCCGGCCCTGCCGCCTCGCTTTTGCCTTCTCTCTCTGCGCCGCCTTCGCCTCCTCCCCGCGGGGATGGTGATCCACGGAGAGTCGGGGCTCCTCGCTATGTCCGCCGGGATCTTGTATGAGCGGACAAACTCGGCGGTAACCCCCCGTTCGCGACCGGCTCCAATCCTAAGAAGATCCTGCCGGCCGTAGACGTTGTTCGCCCGACAGTAAGTACACAGGGCACAAAACAACACGCACACATACACAAAAAACACGAAGCACTGACCGGGAGGACATCGAGCCGCTGCAACTGTGTGCGCCGCCATTTTAAGTATCCACATTATACTGCATCTGCCATGCATTTACCCACTCACCCAGCCTATCAACTAATGATGCAACTCATGTCAATCATAAGTCATGGCACAGTTGGGTAAAAGCAATGTTATGAACAGTAGAGTCATCGGAATTTCAAAGGCCATAAAAGATGTCAGAAAAGTTCATGCTGATCAAACAAGGTAAACAAGGGAAGCTTATTAATTTCACACTGGTATTCGGCTCAAATATTAGAAAGAATGAGAGGAAAAACCGAGTCATCTAAGGTTTTGAATTGGAATCACCTTGTAGGTAAAAGGTGGGGGAATGTAATTGATATACGGCAGCAATGTAAGGAGAGGTGGGAGGCTCCAAGTTGGATCAGGAGTTAAAATTGGCATGTAGTAAAGGTAATGCTACGTTTGTTATGGGAGATTTCAACATGCAGGTAGACTAGGAAAATCAGGTTGGTACTGGACCCCAAGAAAGGGAGTTTGTGGAGTGCCTCTGTAATGGATTCTTAGAGCAGCTTGTATTGGAGCCTGCCGGATTTGATAAAGGAACTTGAGGTTAAGGAGCCATTAGGAGGTAGTGACCATAATATGGTCAAGTTTAATTTACAATTGGAGAGGGAGAAGGGTAAATAGGAGGTGTCTGTGTTACAGTTGAATAAAGGGGGCTTTGGAGCCATGAGGGAGAAGTTGGCCAAATTGACCGGAAAAATACCCTAGCAGGGATGACTGTGGAATAACAATGGCAGGTATTTCTGGGAATAATACAGAAGGTACAGGATCAGTTAATTCCAAAGAGGAAGAAAGATTCCAAGGGGAGTAAGGGGCAACCGTGGGACATCAGGGACAGTATAAAAATAATAGAGAAGAAGCATAGATGACCGGGAAGCAAGAGGATTGGATAATGTCTAAAGAGCAACAGAAGAGAACTAATAAGGCAATTCGGGGAGAAAAGATGAGCTACGAAGGTAAGCTAGCCAAGAATATAAAGGAGGATAGTAAAAGCTTCCTTATAATAATAATAATAATAATAATAATACATTTTATTTATGGGCGCCTTTCAAGAGTCTCAAGGACACCTTACAAAAATTTAGCAGGTAGAGGAAAAACATGTAAGGGGAATGAAATAAATAGTGGAGACATGACTAGTACACAAAGTAAAGACAGAATTCAATTTAAAACACAATATGAGGCAATTAATGCACAGATGAAAAGGGAGAGGGACGTGGGGCTAAGGATAGGCAGAGGTGAAGAGATGGGTCTTGAGGCGGGACTGGAAGATGGTGAGGGACACGGAATTGCGGATCAGTTGGGGGAGGGAGTTCCAGAGCCTGGGAGCTGCCCTGGAGAAGGCTCTGTCCCCAAAACTGAGGAGGTTGGACTTGTGGATGGAGAGGAGACCGGCTTATGTGGATCTGAGGGACCGTGAGGGTTGGTAGGGGGAGAGGAGGTCAGTGAGATATGGGGGGGACAGATGGTGGAGGGCTTTGTAGGTGAGGATCAGGATTTTGTAGGTGATCCGGTGGGAGATGGGAAGCCAGTGAAATTGTTTGAGGACTGGAGTGATGTGATGCCAGTGTGGGTGATGAGTCGGGCGGCTGCGTTCTGGACCAGTTGTAGTCGGTTGATGTAGGTGGAGCTGATGCCAAGGAGAAGTGAGTTGCAATAGTCCAGTCGGGAGGAGATGAAGGCATGGATGAGTCTTTCAGCAGCGGGAGGTGTGAGAGAGGGTCGGAGTTTGGCGATGTTGCGGAGATGAAAGAAGGAGGTTTTAATGACATGGTGGATGTGAGGCTCAAGGGAGAGGGTGGAATCAAAGATCACGCCAAGGTTGCGGGCCTGCGGAGATGGGGAGACAGTGGTGCCGTCGATGGTGAGAGTGGGGTTATTGATTTTTCTGAGTGTGGCTTTGGAGCCTATGAGGAGGAATTCTGTCTTATCGCTGTTGAGTTTGAGGAAGTTATGTTGCATCCAGGTTTTTATAGCTGACAAACAGGAGTTGATATGGGGGGGGGGGGGATTTGGTGCCGAGGTAGATCTGGGTGTCATCGGCGTAACAGTAGAAGTCCAGGTTGAAGTGGTGGAGTATCTGACCAAGGGGAGGATGTAGATGATGAAGAGGAGGGGGCCGAGTACGGAGCCTTGGGGAACGCCTGAGTGACTGTGGCTGTAGCAGAGGTGTGGTTGTGGTTCCTTAAGTATGTAAAGAGGAAAATATTAGTCCAGACCAAAGTTGGACCCTTGAAGACTGAAAAAGGTTAATTTATTATGGGGAACAAGGCAGATGAGTTGAACAGGTACTTTGGATCCGTCTTCACTAAGGAGGACAAACAATCTTCCTGATATACTAGTGGACAGAGGATCTGGGGTGACAGGAACTGAAGGAAATCCACATTAGGCAGGAAATGGTGTTGGGTAGACTGATGGGACTGAAGGCTGATAAATCCCCAGGGGCCTGCTGGTCTGCATCCCAGCGTACTTAAGGAAGTCGCTCTAGAAATCATGGAAGCATTGGTGATCATTTTCCAGAGTTTTATAGAATCAGGATCAGTACCTGTGGATATGATGGTAGATAATGCTATCCCACTTTTTAAGAAAGGCAGGAGAAAATGGAATTATAGACCAGTTAGCCTGACATCGGTTGTGGAGAAGATAGAAACATAGAAAATAGGTGCAGTAGGCCATTCGGCCCTTCGAACCTGCACCGCCATTCAGTATGATCATGGCTGATCATCCAACTCAGTATCCTGTACCTGCCTTCTCTCCATATCCACTGATCCCTTTAGCCACAAGGGCCACATCTAACTCTCTCTTAAATATAGCCAATGAACTGGCCTCAACTACCTTCTGTGGCAGAGAATTCCACAGATTCACCACTCTCTGTGTGAAAAATGTTTTTTCATCTCGGTCCTAAAAGACTTCCCCCTTATCCTTAAACTGTGACCCCTTGTTCTGGACTTCCCCAACATCGGGAACAATCTTCCTGCATCTAGCCTGTCCAACCCCTTAAGAATTTTGTAAGTTACTACTTTGATGCTGGAGTCAATTATATAAGATGAAATGGCGGCACATTTGGATAGCAGTAACAGGATCGGTCAGAGGAAATCATGCTTGACTAATCTTCTGGAATTTTTTGAGGATGTAACCAGGAAAATGGACAAGGGAGAGCCAGTAGATGTAGTGTACCTGGACTTTCAGAAAGCATTTGATAAGATCCCACATAGGAAATTAGTGGGCAAAATTAGGGCACATGGTATTGGGGGTAGAGTGCTCACATGGATTGAAAATTGGTTGGCAAACAGGAAACAAAGAGTAGGGATTAACGGGTCCATTTCAGAATGGCAGGCAATGACTAGTGGGGTGCCGCAAGGCTCGGTGCTGGGACCGCAGCTACAGTATTTACAATATACTTCAATGGTTTAGATGAAGGGATTCAAAGTAACATTAGCAAATTTGCAGATGACACGAAGCTTGTGTGAACTGTGAGGAGGATGCTATGAGAATGCAGGGTGACATATACAGCTTGAGTGAGTGGGCAGATGCATGGCAGATGCAGTTTAATGTAGATAAATGTGAGGTTATTTGGTAGCAAAAACAGGAAGGCAGATTACTCTCTAAATGATGTCAAGTTGGGAGAAGGGGAAGTACAACAGCATCTGGGGGTCCTTGATCATCAATCAATGAAAGTAAGCATGCAAGTACGGCAGGCAGTGAAGAAAGCGAAATGCATGTTTGCCTTTATAACAAGAAGAGTTGAGTATTGGAGCAAAGAGGCCCTTCTGCAGTTGTGTAGGGCCCTAGTGAGATCACACCTGGAGTATTATGTGCAGTTTTGGTCCCCTAATTTGAGGAAGGACATTCTTGCTATTGGGGGAGTGCAGCGTAGGTTTACAAGGTTAATTCCTGGGATGGCGGGACTGTCATATGCTGAGAGAATGGAGCGACTGGGCTTGTATCCTCTGGAGTTTAGATGGATGAGAGGGCATCTTATTGAAACATATAAGATTATTAAGGGTTTGGATACGCTAGAGGAAGGAAACATGTTCTCCATGTTGGGGGAGTCCAGAACCAGGGGCTACAGTTTCAGAATAAGGAGTAAGCCATTTAGAACGGAAACGAGGAAACACTTTTTCTCACAGAGTTGTGAGCCTGTGGAATTCTCTGCCTCAGAAGGCGGTGGAGGCCCGTTCTGTGGATACTTTCAAGAGAGAGCTAGATAGGGCTCTTAAAGATAGCGTAGTCAGGGGATATGGGGAGAAGCCAGGAACGGGGTTCTGATTGTGGATGATCAGCCATGATCACATTGAATGGCGGTGCTGGCTCGAACGGCCTACTCCTGCACCTTTTGCCTATTGTCTATTGATTTTCCAATACTCCTCTATGTACCTGAAAGCAGATGCTACGGCCTTGCCTCTTCTCATTCAAGCCAAGTTCAAAGCACAAGATCCCCAGTGAGGCAAAACAGTAAAGTATTTAATACAAAAATATGAGTCTCACCACCCACCTTCGCAGCCTCCTTTGTCTGTGAAGTTACGTTGTTTGCTCGGGTGGAAATATCCTGCATCACAGGTACAGTAGTAGCTTCCCACTGTGTTGTGACAATCAGCGTTGTTGCCACACAGTGCTTGTGCAGAAGGTCCCATACATTCATCTTCATCTGGATGGAGGAGGAGAAAAAAGATCCGTGCTTTAATACAAACCAAGAAGGGATGAGTGGTCTGTTGCCCATGCTAGCCCTCACACTCCACAGCTGATCATTCCTGATCCTATCATGACCTGTCCCTCCATCTCCACCACCCCTTGATTCAATCAACATTCACAATGTCCTCAACAACTGTGGCTCCACAGTGAGGAACAGGAAGACTCACAACCTTCTGAACAAAGGGACCTTTCCTCAGCCCAGGCCTAAACAGACAAAGCCACTGCCTCTCTGCTCCTCTGTTACTCCCACATCTACATCAGCAAACTTAGATTCTTTCTGCTTTTTGTGAAGTGTGTTATGTCATTACAAGGAGTCTTGCCTACCCCTGCTTCTCACAATACCCCTCACTCCTCCCCCCACCTACCCCACCTGACCATCACCACACATCCCTCCCAGTGGACCCCCTCCATTGTTCCCATCCCCCACTACTTTTCCCATATTGATTCACTCTTCACCTTACTTTCCTCTCAAATCTCTAGAATCCGCAGCCTTTTCTTGTTTCCACATCACCTCCCGGACCCTGTCTCTATCTCTATCCTTCCCTTCCCCACCTCACTCCATCTACTAATTAACCCTTCCTCATCTGTATACACCGATCACTTTCCACATTTGCCCCAAGCCCTCCCCCACTCTTTGCAGTGGCTATCTCCCTTCTATTCTTTCTGCCCTCATGGTCAGAACCTGTCCATTTTCCACCAGAGACGCTGCGTGACCCACTGACAACTCTCCTTTTTTGTGCCAGATTCCAAACCTGTCCTATCCGTCTACAGGGTCTTTCTAACATAATCCAATTCACCAACTCACCTTGGATTCCTGACGAGTCTACCATGAGGGACCTTGTCAAATACCTTCCAAAGCCCATATAGACAACATTGCCCTACCCCCATCAATCCTCTTGGTGACATCATGAAAAAACTCAGATTCATTTCCCACATAAAAAGCCACGCTGGCTGTAGAACATGGAATTTTTGGATCAAACCTGCCATATTGTCCTTTCTGACTGGTTTGTTTGATGCAACTGATGTCAATCACAAGTCATGGCACAGTTGGGTAAAAGCAATGTTATGAACGGTAGAGTCAACGGACTTTGAAATGCCATAAAAGATGTAAGAAAAGTTCATGCTGATCAAACAAGGTGGACGGAGGGAAGCTTATTCATTTCACACGGGTAGACGGCTCAAATATCAGAAAGAATGTGAGGAAAAACCGAGTCATCTAAGCTGTTGAATTGGAATCATCTTGTAGGTAAAAGGTGGGGGAATGTAATTGATATACGGCAGCAATGTAAGGAGAGGTGGGAGGCTCCAAGTTGAATCAGGAGTTAAAATTGGCATGTCGTAAAGGTAATGCTATGTTTGTTATGGGAGATTTCAACATGCAGGTAGACTGGGAAAATCTGAACGCCAAGAAATGGAGTTTGTGGAGTGCCTCTGTGATGGAATCTTAGAGTAGCTTGTATTGGAGCCTATCAGGGAGAAGGCAATTCTGGATTTAGTATTATGTAATGAACCGGATTTGATAAAGGAACTTGAGGTTAAGGAGCCATTAGGAGATAGTGACCATAATATGGTCGTTGAATCTACAATTGGAGAGGGAGAAGAGTGGATAAACTGTTCAATTTAACAGTTGAATAAAGGGGGCTATGGAGCCATGAGGGAGAGGCTGGCCAAATTGACTAGAAAAATACCCGAGAAGGGATGGCAGTGGAACACCAATGGCAGGTATTTCTGGGAATAATACAGACGGTGCAGGATCAGTTCATTCTAAAGAGGAAGAAAGATTCCAAGGGGAGTAAGGGGCGAGCGTGGCTGCCAAGGGATGTCAGAGACAGCATAAAAATAAAAGAGAAGAAATACAACGTAGCATAAATGACTGGGTAGCAAGAGGATTGGGTAATGTCTAAAGAGCAACAGAAACAAACTAAAAAGGCAATACGGGGAGAGAAGATGAGGTACGAAGGTAAGCAAGCCAAGAATATAAAGGAGGATAGTAACAGCTTCTTTAGGTATGTAAAGAGGAAAAAAAAAAGTTAAGACCAAAGTTGGACCCTTGAAGACCGAAAAAGGTGAATTTATTATGGGGAACAAGGAAATGGCAGATGAGTTCAACAGGTACTTTGGATCCGTCTTCACTAAGGAGGACACAAACAATCTTCCTGATGTACTAGTGCCCAGAGGATCTGGGGTGACAGGAATTGAAGGAAATCCACATTAGGCAGGAAATGGTGTTGGGTAGACTGATGGTACTGGACTGATAAATCCCCAGGGCCTGATGGCCTGCATCCCAGCGTACTTAAGGAAGTGACTCTAGAAATCGTGGATGCATTGGTGCTTATTTTCCAGAGTTTTATACATTCAGGATCAGTTCCTGTGGATGAGAGGGTAGCTAATGTTATCCCACTTTTTAAGAAAGGCAGGAGAGAGAAAACAGGGAATTATAGACCAGTTAGCCTGACAGTGGTGGGGAAGATGCTGGAGACAATTATAAAAGATGAAACAGCGGCACATTTGGATAGCAGTAACAGGATCGGTCCGAGTCAGCACGGAATTATGAAGGGGAAATCATGCTTGACTGATCTTCTGGAATTTTTGAAGGTGCAACTAGGAAAATGGACAAGGGAGAGCCAGTGATGTAGTGTACCTGGACTTTCAGAAAGCATTTGATAAGGTCCCACATAGGAGATTAGTGGGCAAAATTAGGGCATAAGTTATTGGGGGTAAAATGCTGACATAGAAAGAAAATTGGTTGGCAGACAGGAAACAAAGAGTAGGGTATGGAGTCCTTACAGGAAGCAGGGTGGGAAGAAGAGTAGTCCAGGTAGCCATGGGAGTCAGTGGGTTTATAGTGGATGTCGGTCAGAAGTCTATCACCTGCAATGGAGATAGTGAGGTCAAGGAATGGTAGGGAAGTGCCGGAAATGGCCCAGGTGTATTTGAGTGCCGGATGGAAGTTAGTGGTGAAGTGGATGAAGTCAGTCAGTTGTGTGTGGGTGCAGGAGGTGGCACCAAAGCAGTCGTCGATGTAGCGGAGGTAGAGGTTGGGGATGGGGCCCTGGTACGTATTTGAACAAGGATTGTTCGCGTAACCGACAAAGAGGCAGGCATAGCAGGGGCCCATGCGGGTGCCCATAGCTACGCCTTGTATTTGGTGGAAATGGGAGGAGTCAAACGAAAGGTTATTGAGGGTAAGTACCAACTCCGCTAGGCAGAGGAGAGTGTCGGTGGCCGGGTATGGGTTGCTTCTCTGGTCGAGGAAGAACCAGAGGGCTTTAAGACCATCCTGGTGGGGGATGGAGGTGTAGAGTGACTGGACGTCCATGGTGAAGATGAGGGGGTGAGGGCCTAGAGAATGGAATGCGCGGAGATGACGGAGAGTGTCTGAGGTGTCTTGAACATAGGTAGGATGGGATTTAACCAAAGGGGATAGGATGGAGTCAAGGTATCTGGAAATTAGTTTGGTGGGGCACGAACAGGCAGAGACAATGGGTCTTCCGGGACAGTCAGGTTTGTGGATTTTGGGGAGAAGGTAAAATCGGGCCGTGCGGGGCTGGGGAACGATGAGGTTGGAGGCTCGGTCGGGCAGGGCGTGGGAGTTGATGAATTCGGTGATGCTGCTAGAGATAGTGGCCTGGTGCTCGTCAGTGGGGTCATGGTCCAGAGGTAAGTAGGAGGAGGTGTCCGACAATTGGCGCGTGGCCTCAGCTTTGTAGAGATCGGCGCGCCAGACTACCAAGGCGCCTCCCTTGTTGGCGGGTTTGATAACCCAATCTGGGTTGTTGCGGAGTGAGTCGATGGCAGTACGTTCAGGGGGGGGAGAGATTGGAGTGAGACAGGGGAGTGGAGAAGTTGAGGTGGTTGATGTCGCGACGGCAGTTTTGGATGAAGAGTTCTAAAGCCGGAGGGCCACGAGGGGGGTTCCACGAGGAGGGGGTGTGTTGGAGACGTGAAAAGGGGTCATCAATGGGGGGACTCCTTCCCGTGGAAGAACGCTGTGAGGCGGAGGCGACGGTAGAAGAGACCCAAGTCGTGGTGGGCGCGGAATTCATTGAGGTGGGGACGGAGGGGGACAAAGGTAAGACCTCTGCTGAGGACAGACCGTTCGGTGTCAGAGAGGGGGAGGTCGGGGGGGATGGTGAACACCCGGCTGGGATGAGGGTTGGGGTCGGTGGAAGGCAGGTGGGTGGACTGGGGACGAGGCGATGTGTGGTGGGGGGGTGGTGGGTGGTCAGGGGGCGGGGGAGGGGGGGGTGAGAGGTTTGTAGTGTGGGTGGGGTCACATTGTTAAAGGGGGATGGGGAAGACTCAGTGGAACTACCACTGAGGTTAACCAGGCTGGGCAGAGTAGCACTGGGACCCAGTGGAGTCAAACCCAGAAGAGTGGGAGTTAGCAGCGTGGAGGCTGCAGGCTCAGTGCAGAGTCCAGGCTCCAGGTAAGGCGACGGCTGTGGGTTGCTGGAGGGAGGAGCAGTGGCGAGGGTCGGCGGACCCGATGGTGGGAGTCCATGGGCAGTTGAGTCGGGGTCCGCGGGCGATGCGTGGGAGGTCCCGGTGTGCGGATGGTCAGTAGGGCGTCGCGGCTAGCCCGGTAAGGCGATGAGATGGGTAGGGTGCGATGCGGTGGCCATGTTCGGGGAGCCCCTGGTCCGGCGGCGATGCCCGGTAGGTTCGGTCCGGCGGCGAAGTTGGATAGGCCGCGTGCGACGGCGATATTAGGCGGGCCCAGTGCGGCGGTGATGTTCAGTGGGCCCAGTGCGGCTGTGATGTTCGGCGGGCCCAGTGCGACAGCGATGTCGGATGGGCCCGGTGCGGCGATGAGGTTAGGCGGTCCCGGGGGGTGGCGACGGTCGGAGGAATCAGCGAGGGGGAGAAAGTCCGAGTTACCGTTGATGTGGCGAGGCTGGACGTCATCGGTAGGCAGGTGAAGGTGGACGCAGCATCGACGTGGAGGTCGGTGAAGGCGGCGTCCAGGTGAGTACTGGAGGCACTCCTCGGGGCCAAGATGGCGTCGCGAAAGTAAGCATGCAGGTACAGCAGGCAGTAAAGAAAACGAATGGCATGTTGGCCTTTATAACAAGAAGAGTTGAGTATAGGAGCAAAGAGGTCCTTCTGCAGTTGTGTAGGGCCCTAGTGAGACCACACCTGGAGTATTGTGTGCAGTTTTGGTCCCATAATTTGTGGAAGGCCATTCTTGCTATTGAGGGAGTGCAGCGTAGGTTTACAAGGTTAATTCCTGGGATGGCGGGACTGTCATATGCTGAGAGAATGGAGCGGCTGGGCTTGTATCCTCCGGAGTTTAGAAGGATGAGAGGGCATCTTATTGAAACATATAAGATTATTTAGGGTTTGGACACGCTAGAGGCAGGAAACATGTTTCCCATGTTGGGGGAGTCCAGAACCAGGGGCCACAGTTTCAGAATAAGGGGTAAAACATTTAGAACGGAAACGAGGAAACACATTTTCTCACAGAGAGTTGTCAGCCTGTGGATTCTCTGCCTCAGAGTACGGTGTAGGCCGGTTCTCTAGATACTTTCAAGAGAGAGCTAGATAGTGCTCTTAAAGATAGCGGAGTCAGGGGATATGGGGAGAAGGCAGGAACGGGGTTCTGATTGGGGATGATCAGCCATGATCACATTAAATGGCGGTGCTGGCTCGAAGGGCCGAATGGCCTACTCCTGCACCTATTGTCTGTTGTCTGTTGTCTATTGATTTTCCAATATTCCTCTATGTACCTGAAACCAGCTGCTATGGCCTTGTCTCTTCCCATTCGTGCCAAGTTCAAGCACAAGCACCCCAGTGAGGCAAAACAGTAAAATATAAAATACAAAAATATGCGTGTCACCACCCACCTTCGCAGCCTCTGCCGTCTGTGAAGTTACGTTGTTTATCCGGATGGCAATATCCTGCCTTACAGGTACAGTAGTAGCTTCCCACTGTGTTGTGACAATCAGTGTTGGCGTCACACGGTGTTTGTGTAGAAGGTCCCATACATTCATCCTCATCTGGATGGAGGGAGAGAAAAAAGATCCATGCTTTAATAAATACCAAGAAGGGATGAGTGGTCTGTTGCCCATGCCAGCCCGCACACTCCACAGCTGATCATTCCTGGTCCTATCGTGACCTGTCCCTCCATCTCCACCATCCCTTGATTCAATCAACATTCACAATGACAGTCTGTTGTGTCCTCAACAACTGTGGCTCCACAGTGAGGAACAGGAAGACTCAAAACCTTCTGATCAAAGGGACCTTTCCTCAGCCCAGGCCTAAACGGACAAAGCTGCTGCCTCTCTGCTCCTCTGTTACTCCCACATCTACATCAGCAAACTTAGATTCTTTCTGCTTTTTGTGAAGTGCGTTATGTTATTACAAGGAGTCGCCTACCCCTGCTTCTCACAATACCCCTCACTCCTCCCCCCACCTACCCTACCTGGCCATCACCACACATCCCTCCCAGTGGACCCCCTCCCCCCTCCATTGATCCCATCCCCCACTACTCTTCCCATATTGATTCACTCTTCACCTTGCTTTCCTATCAAATCTCTAGAATCCACAGCCTTTTCTTGTTCCCACATCACCTCCCGGTCCCTGATCTATCTTCACCCTTCCCTTCCCCACCTCACTCCACCTACTAATTAACCCTTCCTCATCTGTATCCATCTATCACTTGCCACATTTGCCTCAAGTCCTCCCCCACTCTTTGCAGTGGCTATCTCCCTTCTATTCTTTCTGCCCACATGAAGGTCAGAACCTGTCCATTTTCCACCAGAGACACTGCGTGACCCACTGACAACTCTCCTTTTTTGTGCCAGATTCCAAACCTGTCCTATACATGTACAGGGTCTTTCTAACAACATCCAATTCACCAACTCACCTTGGATTCCTGACTAGTCTACCATGAGGGACCTTGTCAAAGACCTTCCAAATCCCATATAGACAACATTGCCCTACCCCCATCAATCCTCTTTGTGACATCATGAAAAAACTCAGATTCATTTCCCACAATAAAAGCCACGCTGGCTGAAGAACATGGAAATCTAGGAACAAACCTGCCAAAATATCCTTTCTGACTGGTTTATTTGATGCAACTGATGTCAACCACAAGTCATGGCACAGTTGGGTAAAAGCAATGTTATGAACGGTAGAGTCAACAGACTTTGAAAGGCCATAAAATATGTCAGAAAAGTTCATGCTGATCAAACAAGGTGGACGGAGGAAAGCTTATTAATTTCACACGGGTAGACGGCTCAAATATCAGAAAGAGTGTGAGGAAAAACCGAGTCATCTAAGCTTTTGAATTGGAATCATCTTGTAGGTAAAAGGTGGGGGACTGTAATTGATATACGGCAGCAATGTAAGGAGAGGTGGGGGGCTCCAAGTTGAATCAGGAGTTAAAATTGGTATGTCGTAAAGGTAATGCTACGTTTGTTATGGGAGATTTCAACATGCAGGTAGACTGGGAAAATCTGAACGCCAAGAAATTGAGTTTGTGGAGTGCCTCTGTGATGGAATCTTTGAGTAGCTTGTATTGGAGCCTATCAGTGAGAAGGCAATTCTGGATTTAGTATTATGTAATGAACCGGATTTGATAAAGGAACTCGAGGTTAAGGAGCCATTAGGAGGTAGTGACCATAATATGGTCGTTGAATCTACAATTGGAGAGGGAGAAGAGTGGATAAACTGTTCAATTTAACAGTCGAATAAAGGGGGCTATGGAGCCATGATGGAGAAGCTGGCCAAATTGACTAGAACAATACCCGAGAAGGGATGGCAGTGGAACACCAATGGCAGGTATTTCTGGGAATAATACAGACGGTGCAGGATCAGTTCATTCTAAAGAGCAACAGAAGCGAACTAAAAAGGCAATACGGGGAGAAAAGATGAGGTACGAAGGTAAGCAAGCCAAGAATATAAAGGAGGATAGTAAAAGCTTCTTTCGGTATGTAATGTGGAATAAAAGAGTTAATACCAAAGTTGGATCTTTGATGACTATAAAAGGTGAATTTATTATGGGGAACAAGGAAATGGCAGATTAGTTCAACAGGTACTTTGGATCCGTCTTCACTAAGGAGGACACAAACAACCTTCCTGATGTACTAGTGCCCAGAGGATCTGGGGTGACAGAGGAATTGAAGGTTATCCACATTAGGCAGGAAATGGTGTTAGGTAGACTGATGGTACTGAAGGCTGATAAATCCCCAGGGCCTGATGGACTGCATCCCAGCGTACTTAAAGAAGTGACTCTAGAAATCGTGGATGCATTGGTGATTATTTTCCAGAGTTTTATACATTCAGGATCAGTTCCTGTGGATAAGAGGGTAGCTAATGTTATCCCACTTTTTAAGAAAGGCAGGAGAGAGAAAACAGGGAATTATAGACCAGTTAGCCTGACAGTGGTGGGGAAGATGCTGGAGACAATTATAAAAGATGAAACAGCGGCACATTTGGATAGCAGTAACAGGATCGGTCCGAGTCAGCACGGAATTATGAAGGGGGAATCATGCTTGACTGATCTTCTGGAATTTTTGAAGGTGTAACTAAGAAAATGGACAAGGGAGAGCCAGTGATGTAGTGTACCTGGACTTTCAGAAAGCATTTGATAAGGTCCCACATAGGAGATTAGTGGGCAAAATTAGGGCATAAGTTATTGGTGGTAAAATGCTGACATAGAAAGAAAATTGGTTGGCAGACAGGAAACAAAGAGTAGGGTTAACTGGTCCCTTTCAGAATGGCAGGCAACGACTAGTGGGAGGCAGTGACTAGTGGGATAACATTAGCAAATTTGCAGATGACACAAAGCTGAGTGGCAGTGTGAACTGTGAGGAGGATACTATGAGAATGCAGGGTGACTTGGACAGGTTGAGTGTGTGGGTAGATGCAGTTAGAGGATAAATGTGAGGTTATCCACTTTGGTAGCAAAAACAGGAAGGCAGATTACTATGTAAATGGTGTCAAATTGGGAAAAGGGGATGTACAACAGGATCTGGGGGTCCTTGTTCATCAGTCAATGAAAGTACACAAAAATGCTGGAGAAACTCAGCGGGTGCAGCAACATCTATGGAGCGAAGGAAATAGGCAACGTTTCGGGCCGAAACCCTTCTTCAGACTGATGGGGGGTGGGGGGGCGGGGAGAAGAAAGGAAAAAGGAGGAGGAGGAGCCCGAAGTCTGAGGGATGGGAGGAGAGAGCCCGAGGGCTGAGGAGGGGGAGGAGACAGCAAGGACTAACAAAATTGGGAGAATTCAATGTTCATGCCCCCAGGATGCAGACTCCCCAAGCGGAATATGAGGTGCTGTTCCTCCAATTTCCGGTGTTGCTCGCTCTGGCCATGGAGGAGACGCAGGACAGATAGGTCGGATACGGAGTGGGAGGGGGAGTTGAAGTGCTGAGCCACCGGGAGGTCAGGTTGGTTATTGCGGACCGAGCGGAGGTGTTTCGGCGAAACGATCGCCCAGCCCCCGCTTGGTCTCACCGATATAGATCTGCTACATCTAGAGCAGCGGATGCAGTAGATGAGGTTGGAGGAGATGCAAGTGAACCTCTGTCGCACCTGGAACGACTGCTTGGGTCCTCGAATGAAGTCGAGGGGGAAGGTAATGGGACAAGTGTTGCATCTCTTGCGGTTGCAACGGAAAGTGCCCGGGGAGGGGGTGGTGCGGGAGGGAAGGGAAGAATTGACAAGAGAGTTACGGCGGGCGCGGTCTTTGCGGAAGGCAGACATGGGGGAGATGGGAAGATGTGGCGAGTGCTGGGGTCACGTTGGAGGTGGCGAAACTGACGGAGGATTACTTGTTGTATGTGATGGCTGGTGGGGTGAAAGGTGAGGACTAGGGGAACTCTGCCCTTGTTGCGAGTGGGGGGATGGGGAGAGAGAGCAGTGTTGCGGGGTATGGAAGAGACACTGGTGCGAGCCTCATCTATGGTGGAGGAGGGGAACCCCCGTTCCCTGAAGAATGAGGACATTTCAGATGCCCTGGTGTGGAACGCCTCATCCTGGGAGCAGATGCGGCATAGACGGATGAATTGGGAGTAGGGGATGGAGTCCTTACAGGAGACACTGTGGGAAGAAGAGTAGTCGGAAGAAGTGCCGGATGTGTGGGAAGAAGTGCCGGATGGAAGTTAGTGGTGAAGTGGATGAAGTCAGTCAGTTGTGTGCGGGTGCAGGAGGTGGCACCAAAGCAGTCGTCGATGTAGCGGAGGTAGAGGTTGGGGATGGGGCGCTGGTACGTATTGAACAAGGATTGTTCGACGTAACCGACAAAGAGGCAGGCATAGCTGGGGCCCATGCGGGTGCCCATAGCTACGCCTTGTATTTGGAGGAAATGGGAGGAGTCAAACGAAAGGTTATTGAGGGTAAGTACCAACTCCGCTAGGCAGAGGAGAGTGTCAGTGGCCGGGTATAGGTTGCTTCTCTGGTCGGGGAAGAACCAGAGGGCTTTGAGACCATCCTGGTGGGGGATGGAGGTGTAGAGTGACTGGACGTCCATGGTGAAGATGAGGGGGTGAGGGCCTAGAGAATGGAATGCGCGGAGACGACGGAGAGTGTCTGAGGTGTCTTGAACATAGGTAGGGAGGGATTTAACCAAGGGGGATAGGATGGAGTCAAGGTATCTGGAAATTAGTTTGGTGGGGCACGAACAGGCAGAGACAATGGGTCTTCCGGGACAGTCAGGTTTGTGGATTTTGGGGAGAAGGTAAAATCGGGCCGTGCGGGGCTGGGGAACGATGAGGTTGGAGGCTCGGTCGGGCAGGGCGTGGGAGTTGATGAATTCGGTGATGCTACTAGAGATAGTGGCCTGGTGCTCGTCAGTGGGGTCATGGTCCAGAGGTAAGTAGGAGGAGGTGTCCGACAATTGGCGCGTGGCCTCAGCTTTGTAGAGATCGGCGCGCCAGACTACCAAGGCGCCTCCCTTGTTGGCGGGTTTGATAACCCAATCTGGGTTGTTGCGGAGTGAGTCGATGGCAGTACGTTCAGGGGGGGAGAGATTGGAGTGAGACAGGGGAGTGGAGAAGTTGAGGTGGTTGATGTCGCGACGGCAGTTTTGGATGAAGAGTTCTAAAGCCGGAGGGCCACGAGGGGGGTTCCACGAGGAGGGGGTGTGTTGGAGACGTGAAAAGGGGTCATCAATGGGGGGCGAGGACTCCTTTCCGTGGAAGAACGCTGTGAGGCGGAGGCGACGGTAGAAGAGACCCAAGTCGTGGTGGGCGCGGAATTCATTGAGGTGGGGACGGAGGGGGACAAAGGTAAGACCTCTGCTGAGGACAGACCGTTCGGTGTCGGAGAGGGGGAGGTCGGGGGGGATGGTGAACACCCGGCTGGGATGAGGTTTGGGGTCGGTGGAAGGCAGGTGGGTGGACTGGGGACGAGGCAATGTGTGGTGGGGGGGTGGTGGGTGGTCAGGGGGTGGGGGAGGGGTGGTTGAGAGGTTTGTAGTGTGGGTGGGGTCACATTGTTAAAGGGGGATGGGGAAGACTCTGTGGAACTACCACTGAGGTTAACCAGGCTGGGCAGAGTAGCACTGGGACCCAGTGGAGTCAAACCCAGAAGAGTGGGAGTTAGCAGCGTGGAGGCTGCAGGCTCAGTGCAGAGTCCAGGCTCCAGGTAAGGCGACGGCTGTGGGCTGCTGGAGGAAGGAGCAGTGGCGAGGGTCGGCGGACCCGATGGTGGGAGTCCATGGGCAGTTGAGTCGGGGTCCGCCGGCGATGCGTGGGAGGTCCCGGTGGGCGGATGGTCGGTGGGACGGCGCGGCTAGCGCGGTAAGGCGATGAGATGGGTAGGGTGCGATGCGGCGGCCATGTTCGGCGACGGCGATATTAGGCGGGCCCAGTGCGGCGGTGATGTTCAGTGGGCCCGGTGCGGCTGTGATGTTCGGCGGGCCCAGTGCGACAGCGATGTCGGATGGGCCCGGTGCGGTGATGAGGTTAGGCGGTCCCGGGGGGTGGCGACGGTCGGAGGAATCAGCGTGGGAGAAAGTCCGAGTTACCGTTGAAGCGGCGAGGCTGGACGTCATCGGTAGGCAGGTGAAGGTGGGCGCAGCATCGACGTGGAGGTCGGTGAAGGCGGCGTCCAGGTGAGTACTGGAGGCACTCCTCGTGGCCAAGATGGCGTCGCGAAAGTAAGCATGCAGGTACAGCAGGCAGTAAAGAAAACGAATGGCATGTTGGCCTTTATAACAAGAGGAGTTGAGTATAGGAGCAAAGAGGTCCTTCTGCAGTTGTGTAGGGCCCTAGTGAGACCACACCTGGAGTATTTTGTGCAGTTTTGGTCCCATAATTTGTGGAAGGCCATTATTGCTATTGAGGGAGTGCAGCGTAGGTTTACAAGGTTAATTCCTGGGATGGCGGGACTGTCATATGCTGAGAGAATGGAGCGGCTGGGCTTGTATCCTCCGGAGTTTAGAAGGATGAGAGGGCATCTTATTGAAACATATAAGATTATTTAGGGTTTGGACACGCTAGAGGCAGGAAACATGTTCCCATGTTGGGGGAGTCCAGAACCAGGGGCCACAGTTTCAGAATAAGGGGTAAAACATTTAGAACGGAAACGAGGAAACACATTTTCTCACAGAGAGTTGTGAGTCTGTGGATTCTCTGCCTCAGAGTACGGTGTAGGCCGGTTCTCTAGATACTTTCAAGAGAGAGCTAGATAGTGCTCTTAAAGATAGCGGAGTCAGGGGATATGCGGAGAAGGCAGGAACGGGGTTCTGATTGGGGATGATCAGCCATGATCACATTAAATGGCGGTGCTGGCTCGAAGGGCCGAATGGCCTACTCCTGCACCTATTGTCTATTGTCTGTTGTCTATTGATTTTCCAATATTCCTCTATGTACCTGAAACCTGCTGCTATGGCCTTGCCTCTTCCCATTCGTGCCAAGTTCAAAGCACAAGCTCCCCAGTGAGGCAAAACAGTAAAATATAAAATACAAAAATATGAGTGTCACCACCCACCTTCGCAGCCTCTGCCGTCTGTGAAGTTACTTAGTTTATCCGGATGGCAATATCCTGCCTTACAGGTACAGTAGTAGCATCCCACTGTGTTGTGACAATCAGTGTTGGCGTCACACGGTATTTGTGTAAAAGTTCCATTACATTCATCCTCATCTGGATGGAGGAGAAAAAAGATCCATGCTTTAATATAAACCAAGAAGGGATGAGTGGTCTGTTGCCCATGCCAGCCCTCACACTCCACAGCTGATCATTCCTGGTCCTATCATGACCTGTCCCTCCATCTCCACCATCCCTTGATTCAATCAACATTCACAATGTCAGCCTGGTGTGTCCTCAACTGTGGCTCCACAATGAGGAACAGGAAGACTCAAAACCTTCTGAGCAAAGGGACCTTTCCTCAGCCCAGGCCTAAACGGACAAAGCCGCTGCCTCTCTGCTCCTCTGTTACTCCCACATCTACATCAGCAAACTTAGATTATTTCTGCTTTTTGTGAAGTGTGTTATGTTATTACAAGGAGTCTTGCCTACCCCTGCTTCTCACAATACCCCTCACTCCTCCCCCCACCTACTCCACCTGGCCATCACCACACATCCCTCCCAGTGGACCCCCACCCCCCTCCATTGGTCCCATCTCCCACTACTTTTCCCATATTGATTCACTCTTCACCTTGCTTTCCTATCAAATCTCTAGAATCCGCAGCCTTTTCTTGTTCACACATCACCTCCCGGACCCTGTCTCTATCTCCACCCTTCCCTTCCCCACCTCACTCCACCTACTAATTAACCCTTCCTCATCTGTATCCATCTATCACTTGCCACATTTGCCTCAAGCCCTCCCCCACTCTTTGCAGTGGCTATCTCCCTTCTATTCTTTCTGCCCTCATGAAGGTCAGAACCTGTCCATTTTCCACCAGAGACGCTGCGTGACCCACTGACAACTCTCCTTTTTTGTGCCAGATTCCAAACCTGTCCTATACATGTACAGGGTCTTTCTAACAACATCCAATTCACCAACTCACCTTGGATTCCTGACTAGTCTACCATGAGGGACCTTGTCAAAGACCTTCCAAATCCCATATAGACAACATTGCCCTACCCCCATCAATCCTCTTTGTGACATCATGAAAAAACTCAGATTCATTTCCCACATAAAAAGCCACGCTGGCTGAAGAACATGGAAATCTAGGAACAAACCTGCCAAAATATCCTTTCTGACTGGTTTATTTGATGCAACTGATGTCAACCACGAGTCATGGCACAGTTGGGTAAAAGCAATGTTATGAACGGTAGAGTCAACAGACTTTGAAAGGCCATAAAAGATGTCAGAAAAGTTCATGCTGATCAAACAAGGTGGACGGAGGAAAGCTTATTAATTTCACACGGGTAGACGGCTCAAATATCAGAAAGAGTGTGAGGAAAAACCGAGTCATCTAAGCTTTTGAATTGGAATCATCTTGTAGGTAAAAGGTGGGGGACTGTAATTGATATACGGCAGCAATGTAAGGAGAGGTGGGAGGCTCCAGGTTGAATCAGGAGTTAAAATTGGTATGTCGTAAAGGTAATGCTACGTTTGTTATGGGAGATTTCAACATGCAGGTAGACTGGGAAAATCTGAACGCCAAGAAATGGAGTTTGTGGAGTGCCTCTGTGATGGAATCTTTGAGTAGCTTGTATTGGAGCCTATCAGGGAGAAGGCAATTCTGGATTTAGTATTATGTAATGAACCGGATTTGATAAAGGAACTTGAGGTTAAGGAGCCATTAGGAGGTAGTGACCATAATATGGTCGTTGAATCTACAATTGGAGAGGGAGAAGAGTGGATAAACTGTTCAATTTAACAGTTGAATAAAGGGGGCTATGGAGCCATGAGGGAGAAGCTGGCCAAATTGACTAGAAAAATACCCGAGAAGGGATGGCAGTGGAACACCAATGGCAGGTATTTCTAGGAATAATACAGACGGTGCAGGATCAGTTCATTCTAAAGAGGAAGAAAGATTCTAAGGGGAGTAAGGGGCGAGCGTGGCTGACAAGGGATGTCAGAGACAGCATAAAAATAAAAGAGAAGAAATACAACGTAGCATAGATGACTGGGTAGCAAGAGGATTGGGTAATGTCTAAAGAGCAACAGAAACGAACTAAAAAGGCAATACGGGGAGAGAAGATGAGGTACGAAGGTAAGCAAGCCAAGAATATAAAGGAGGATAGTAACAGCTTCTTTAGGTATGTAAAGAGGAAAAAAAAAAGTTAAGACCAAAGTTGGACCCTTGAAGACCGAAAAAGGTGAATTTATTATGGGGAACAAGGAAATGGCAGATGAGTTCAACAGGTACTTTGGATCCGTCTTCACTAAGGAGGACACAAACAATCTTCCTGATGTACTAGTGCCCAGAGGATCTGGGGTGACAGGAATTGAAGGAAATCCACATTAGGCAGGAAATGGTGTTGGGTTGACTGATGGTACTGAAACATAGAAACATAGAAACATAGAAATTAGGTGCAGGAGTAGGCCATTCGGCCCTTCGAGCCTGCACCGCCATTCAATATGATCATGGCTGATCATCCAACTCAGTATCCCGTACCTGCCTTCTCTCCATACCCTCTGATCCCCTTAGCCACAAGGGCCACATCTAACTCCCTCTTAAATATAGCCAATGAACTGGCCTCGACTACCCTCTGTGGCAGGGAGTTCCAGAGATTCACCACTCTCTGTGTGAAAAAAGTTCTTCTCATCTCGGTTTTAAAGGATTTCCCCCTTATCCTTAAGCTGTGACCCCTTGTCCTGGACTTCCCCAACATCGGGAGCAATCTTCCTGCTGCTGATAAATCCCCAGGGCCTGATGGTCTGCATCCCAGCGTACTTAAGGAAGTGACTCTAGAAATCGTGGATGCATTGGTGATTATTTTCCAGAGTTTTATACATTCAGGATCAGTTCCTGTGGATAAGAGGGTAGCTAATGTTATCCCACTTTTTAAGAAAGGCAGGAGAGAGAAAACAGGGAATTATAGATCAGTTAGCCTGACAGTGGTGGGGAAGATGCTGGAGACAATTATAAAAGATGAAACAGCGGCACATTTGGATAGCAGTAACAGGATCGGTGCGAGTCAGCACGGAATTATGAAGTGGAAATCATGCTTGACTGATCTTCTGGAATTTTTGAAGGTGTAACTAGGAAAATGGACAAGGGAGATCCAGTGGATGTAGTGTACCTGGACTTTCAGAAAGCATTTGATAAGGTCCCACATAGGAGATTAGTGGGCAAAATTAGGGCATAAGTTATTGGGGGTAAAATGCTGACATAGAAAGAAAATTGGTTGGCAGACAGGAAACAAAGAGTAGGGTTAACTGGTCCATTTCAGAATGGCAGGCAACGACTAGTGGGAGGCAGTGACTAGTGGGAGTAACATTAGCAAATTTGCAGATGACACAAAGCTGAGTGGCAGTGTGAACTGTGAGGAGGATGCTATGAGAATGCAGGGTGACTTGGACAGGTTGAGTGTGTGGGTAGATGCAGTTTAATGAGGATAAATGTGAGGTTATCCACTTTGATAGCAAAAACAAGAAGGCAGATTACTATCTAAATGGTGTCAAGTTGGGAAAAGGGGAAGTACAACAGGATCTGGGGGTCCTTGTTCATCAGTCAATGAAAGTACACAAAAATGCTGGAGAAACTCAGCGGGTTTCGGCACGGACTTGTAGGGCTGAGATGGCCTGTTTCCGTGCTGTAATTGTTATATGGTTATATGGTTATATGGGTGCAGCAGCATCTATGGAGCGAAGGAAATAGGCAACGTTTCGGGCCGAATCCCTTCTTCAGACTGATGGGGGGTGGGGGGGCGGGGAGAAGCAAGGAAAAAGGAGGAGGAGGAGCCCGAAGGCTGAGGGATGGGAGGAGAGAGCCCGAGGGCTGAGGAGGGGGAGGAGACAGCAAGGACTAACAAAATTGGGAGAATTCAATGTTCATGCCCCCAGGATGCAGACTCCCCAAGTGGAATATGAGGTGCTGTTCCTCCAATTTCCCGTGTTGCTCGCTCTGGCCATGGAGGAGACACAGGACAGAGAGGTCGTATATGGAGTGGGAGGGGGAGTTGAAGTGCTGAGCTACCGGTAGGTCAGGTTGGTTATTGCGAACCGAGCGGAGGTGTTTCGGCGAAACAATCGCCCAGCCTCCGCTTGGTCTCACCGATATAAATCTGCTGACATCTAGAGCAGCGGATGCAATAGTGGCAGTGATGCAAGTGAACCTCTGTCGCACCTGGAACGACTGCTTGGGTCCTTGAATGGAGTCGAGGGGGAAGGTAAAGGAACAAGTGTTGCATCTCTTGTGGTTGCAATGGAAAGTGCCCGGGGAGGGGGTGGTACGGGAGGGAAGGGAAGAATTGACAAGCGAGTTACGGAGGGAGCGGTCTTTGCGGAAGGCAGACATGGGGGGAGATGGGAAGATGTGGCGAGTGGTGGGGTCCCGTTGGAGGTGGCGAAAATGACGGAGGATTACTTGTTGTATGTGACGGCTGGTGGGGTGAAAGGTGAGGACTAGGGGGACTCTGCCCTTGTTGCGAGTGGGGGGTTGGGGAGAGAGAGCAATGTTGCGGCGTATGGAAGAGACACTGGTGCGAGCCTCATCTATGGTGGAGGAGGGGAACCCCCGTTCCCTGAAGAATGAGGACATTTCAGATGCCCTGGTGTGGAACGCCTCATCCTGGGAGCAGATGTGGTGTAGACGGAGGAATTGGGAGTAGGGGATGGAGTCCTTACAGGAAGCAGGGTGGGAAGAAGAGTAGTCCAGGTAGCCATGGGAGTCAGTGGGTTTATAGTGGATGTCGGTCAGAAGTCTATCACCTGCAATGGAGATAGTGAGGTCAAGGAATGGTGGGGAAGTGCCGGAAATGGCCCAGGTGTATTTGAGTGCCGGATGGAAGTTAGTGGTGAAGTGGATGAAGTCAGTCAGTTGTGTGTGGGTGCAGGAGGTGGCACCAAAGCAGTCGTCGATGTAGCGGAGGTAGAGGTTGGGGATGGGGCCCTGGTACGTATTTAAACAAGGATTGTTCGCGTAACCGACAAAGAGGCAGGCATAGCTGGGGCCCATGCGGGTGCCCATAGCTACGCCTTGTATTTGGAGGAAATGGGAGGAGTCAAACGAAAGGTTATTGAGGGTAAGTACCAACTCCGCTAGGCAGAGGAGAGTGTCAGTGGCCGGGTATAGGTTGCTTCTCTGGTCGGGGAAGAACCAGAGGGCTTTGAGACCATCCTGGTGGGGGATGGAGGTGTAGAGTGACTGGACGTCCATGGTGAAGATGAGGGGGTGAGGGCCTAGAGAATGGAATGCGCGGAGACGACGGAGAGTGTCTGAGGTGTCTTGAACATAGGTAGGGAGGGATTTAACCAAGGGGGATAGGATGGAGTCAAGGTATCTGGAAATTAGTTTGGTGGGGCACGAACAGGCAGAGACAATGGGTCTTCCGGGACAGTCAGGTTTGTGGATTTTGGGGAGAAGGTAAAATCGGGCCGTGCGGGGCTGGGGAACGATGAGGTTGGAGGCTCGGTCGGGCAGGGCGTGGGAGTTGATGAATTCGGTGATGCTACTAGAGATAGTGGCCTGGTGCTCGTCAGTGGGGTCATGGTCCAGAGGTAAGTAGGAGGAGGTGTCCGACAATTGGCGCGTGGCCTCAGCTTTGTAGAGATCGGCGCGCCAGACTACCAAGGCGCCTCCCTTGTTGGCGGGTTTGATAACCCAATCTGGGTTGTTGCGGAGTGAGTCGATGGCAGTACGTTCAGGGGGGGAGAGATTGGAGTGAGACAGGGGAGTGGAGAAGTTGAGGTGGTTGATGTCGCGACGGCAGTTTTGGATGAAGAGTTCTAAAGCCGGAGGGCCACGAGGGGGGTTCCACGAGGAGGGGGTGTGTTGGAGACGTGAAAAGGGGTCATCAATGGGGGGACTCCTTTCCGTGGAAGAACGCTGTGAGGCGGAGGCGACGGTAGAAGAGACCCAAGTCGTGGTGGGCGCGGAATTCATTGAGGTGGGGACGGAGGGGGACAAAGGTAAGACCTCTGCTGAGGACAGACCGTTCGGTGTCGGAGAGGGGGAGGTCGGGGGGGATGGTGAACACCCGGCTGGGATGAGGTTTGGGGTCGGTGGAAGGCAGGTGGGTGGACTGGGGACGAGGCGATGTGTGGTGGGGGGGTGGTGGGTGGTCAGGGGGTGGGGGGGGGGGGGGGTTGAGAGGTTTGTAGTGTGGGTGGGGTCACATTGTTAAAGGGGGATGGGGAAGACTCTGTGGAACTACCACTGAGGTTAACCAGGCTGGGCAGAGTAGCACTGGGACCCAGTGGAGTCAAACCCAGAAGAGTGGGAGTTAGCAGCGTGGAGGCTGCAGGCTCAGTGCAGAGTCCAGGCTCCAGGTAAGGCGACGGCTGTGGGCTGCTGGAGGAAGGAGCAGTGGCGAGGGTCGGCGGACCCGATGGTGGGAGTCCATGGGCAGTTGAGTCGGGGTCCGCGGGCGATGCGTGGGAGGTCCCGGTGGGCGGATGGTCGGTGGGACGGCGCGGCTAGCCCGGTAAGGCGATGAGATGGGTAGGGTGCGATGCGGCGGCCATGTTCGGCGACGGCGATATTAGGCGGGCCCAGTGCGGCGGTGATGTTCAGTGGGCCCGGTGCGGCTGTGATGTTCGGCGGGCCCAGTGCGACAGCGATGTCGGATGGGCCCGGTGCGGTGATGAGGTTAGGCGGTCCCGGGGGGTGGCGACGGTCGGAGGAATCAGCGTGGGAGAAAGTCCGAGTTACCGTTGAAGCGGCGAGGCTGGACGTCATCGGTAGGCAGGTGAAGGTGGGCGCAGCATCGACGTGGAGGTCGGTGAAGGCGGCGTCCAGGTGAGTACTGGAGGCACTCCTCGTGGCCAAGATGGCGTCGCGAAAGTAAGCATGCAGGTACAGCAGGCAGTAAAGAAAACGAATGGCATGTTGGCCTTTATAACAAGAGGAGTTGAGTATAGGAGCAAAGAGGTCCTTCTGCAGTTGTGTAGGGCCCTAGTGAGACCACACCTGGAGTATTGTGTGCAGTTTTGGTCCCATAATTTGTGGAAGGCCATTATTGCTATTGAGGGAGTGCAGCGTAGGTTTACAAGGTTAATTCCTGGGATGGCGGGACTGTCATATGCTGAGAGAATGGAGCGGCTGGGCTTGTATCCTCCGGAGTTTAGAAGGATGAGAGGGCATCTTATTGAAACATATAAGATTATTTAGGGTTTGGACACGCTAGAGGCAGGAAACATGTTTCCCATGTTGGGGGAGTCCAGAACCAGGGGCCACAGTTTCAGAATAAGGGGTAAAACATTTAGAACGGAAACGAGGAAACACATTTTCTCACAGAGAGTTGTGAGTCTGTGGATTCTCTGCCTCAGAGTACGGTGTAGGCCGGTTCTCTAGATACTTTCAAGAGAGAGCTAGATAGTGCTCTTAAAGATAGCGGAGTCAGGGGATATGGGGAGAAGGCAGGAACGGGGTTCTGATTGGGGATGATCAGCCATGATCACATTAAATGGCGGTGCTGGCTCGAAGGGCCGAATGGCCTACTCCTGCACCTATTGTCTATTGTCTGTTGTCTATTGATTTTCCAATATTCCTCTATGTACCTGAAACCAGCTGCTATGGCCTTGCCTCTTCCCATTCGTGCCAAGTTCAAGCACAAGCACCCCAGTGAGGCAAAACAGTAAAATATAAAATACAAAAATATGCGTGTCACCACCCACCTTCGCAGCCTCTGCCGTCTGTGAAGTTACTTAGTTTATCCGGATGGCAATATCCTGCCTTAAAGGTACAGTAGTAGCATCCCACTGTGTTGTGACAATCAGTGTTGGCGTCACACGGTATTTGTGTAAAAGTTCCATTACATTCATCCTCATCTGGATGGAGGAGGAGAAAAAAGATCCATGCTTTAATATAAACCAAGAAGGGATGAGTGGTCTGTTGCCCATGCCAGCCCTCACACTCCACAGCTGATCATTCCTGGTCCTATCATGACCTGTCCCTCCATCTCCACCATCCCTTGATTCAATCAACATTCACAATGTCAGCCTGGTGTGTCCTCAACTGTGGCTCCACAATGAGGAACAGGAAGACTCAAAACCTTCTGAGCAAAGGGACCTTTCCTCAGCCCAGGCCTAAACGGACAAAGCCGCTGCCTCTCTGCTCCTCTGTTACTCCCACATCTACATCAGCAAACTTAGATTATTTCTGCTTTTTGTGAAGTGCGTTATGTTATTACAAGGAGTCTTGCCTACCCCTGCTTCTCACAATACCCCTCACTCCTCCCCCCACCTACTCCACCTGGCCATCACCACACATCCCTCCCAGTGGACCCCCACCCCCCTCCATTGTTCCCATCTCCCACTACTTTTCCCATATTGATTCACTCTTCACCTTGCTTTCCTATCAAATCTCTAGAATCCGCAGCCTTTTCTTGTTCACACATCACCTCCCGGACCCTGTCTCTATCTCCACCCTTCCCTTCCCCACCTCACTCCACCTACTAATTAACCCTTCCTCATCTGTATCCATCTATCACTTGCCACATTTGCCTCAAGCCCTCCCCCACTCTTTGCAGTGGCTATCTCCCTTCTATTCTTTCTGCCCTCATGAAGGTCAGAACCTGTCCATTTTCCACCAGAGACGCTGCGTGACCCACTGACAACTCTCCTTTTTTGTGCCAGATTCCAAACCTGTCCTATACATGTACAGGGTCTTTCTAACAACATCCAATTCACCAACTCACCTTGGATTCCTGACTAGTCTACCATGAGGGACCTTGTCAAAGACCTTCCAAATCCCATATAGACAACATTGCCCTACCCCCATCAATCCTCTTTGTGACATCATGAAAAAACTCAGATTCATTTCCCACATAAAAAGCCACGCTGGCTGAAGAACATGGAAATCTAGGAACAAACCTGCCAAAATATCCTTTCTGACTGGTTTATTTGATGCAACTGATGTCAACCACGAGTCATGGCACAGTTGGGTAAAAGCAATGTTATGAACGGTAGAGTCAACAGACTTTGAAAGGCCATAAAAGATGTCAGAAAAGTTCATGCTGATCAAACAAGGTGGACGGAGGAAAGCTTATTAATTTCACACGGGTAGACGGCTCAAATATCAGAAAGAGTGTGAGGAAAAACCGAGTCATCTAAGCTTTTGAATTGGAATCATCTTGTAGGTAAAAGGTGGGGGACTGTAATTGATATACGGCAGCAATGTAAGGAGAGGTGGGGGGCTCCAAGTTGAATCAGGAGTTAAAATTGGCATGTCGTAAAGGTAATGCTACGTTTGTTATGGGAGATTTCAACATGCAGGTAGACTGGGAAAATCTGAACGCCAAGAAATTGAGTTTGTGGAGTGCCTCTGTGATGGAATCTTAGAGTAGCTTGTATTGGAGCCTATCAGGGAGAAGGCAATTCTGGATTTAGTATATGTAATGAACCGGATTTGATAAAGGAACTCGAGGTTAAGGAGCCATTAGGAGGTAGTGACCATAATATGGCCGTTGAATCTACAATTGGAGAGGGAGAAGAGTGGATAAACTGTTCAATTTAACAGTTGAACAAAGGGGGCTATGGAGCCATGATGGAGAAGCTGGCCAAATTGACTAGAACAATACCCGAGAAGGGATGGCAGTGGAACACCAATGGCAGGTATTTCTGGGAATAATACAGACGGTGCAGGATCAGTTCATTCTAAAGAGCAACAGAAGCGAACTAAAAAGGCAATACGGGGAGAAAAGATGAGGTACGAAGGTAAGCAAGCCAAGAATATAAAGGAGGATAGTAAAAGCTTCTTTCGGTATGTAATGTGGAAAAAAAGAGTTAAGACCAAAGTTGGATCTTTGATGACTATAAAAGGTGCATTTATTATGGGGAACAAGGAAATGGCAGATGAGATGAACAGGTACTTTGGATCCGTCATCACTAAGGAGGACACAAACAAACTTCCTGATATACTAGTGGCCAGAGGATCTGGGGTGACAGAGGAACTGAAGGAAATCCACATTGGGCAGAAATGGTATTGGGTAGACTGATGGTACTGAAGGCTAATAAATCCCCAGGGCCTGATGGTCTGCATCCCAGGGTACTTAAGGAAGTGACTCTAGAAATCGTGGATGCATGGGTGATAATTTTCCAGAGTTTTATACATTCAGGATCAGTTCCTGTGGATAAGAGAGTAGCTAATGTTATCCCATTCATTAAGAAAGCGGGAGAGAGAAACCAGGGAATTATAGACCAGTTAGCCTGACATCAGTGGTGGGAAAGATGCTGGAGACAATTATAAAAGATGAAATAGCGGCACATTTGGATTGCAGTAACAGGATCGATCCGCGTCAGCACGGATTTATGAAGGGGAAATCATGCTTGACTAATCTTTTGGAATTTTTCAGGATTTTTACTAGGAAAATGGACAAGGGAGAGCCTGTGGATGCAGTGTACCTGGACTTTCAGAAAGCATTTGATAAGGTCCCACATAGGAGATTAGTGGGCAAAATTAGGGCATAAGGTATTGGGGGTAGAATGCTGACATGGATAAAAAATTGGTTGGCAGACAGGAAACAAAGAGTAGGGTTAACGGGTCCCTTTCAGAATGGTAGGCAGCGACCAGTGGGAGGCAGTGACTAGTGGGAGTAACATTAGCAAATTTGCAGATGACAGAAAGCTGGGTGGCAGTGTGAACTGTGAGGAGGATGTTATGAGAATGCAGGGTGACTTGGACAGTTTGATCGTGTGGGCAGATGCATGGCAGATGCAGTTTAATGTGGATAAATGTTAGGTTATCCACTTTGGTAGCAAAAACAGGAAGGCAGATTAATATGTAAATGGTGTCAAGTTGGGAAAAAGGGAAGTACAACAGGATCTGGGGGTCTTTGTTCATCATTCAATGAAAGTAAGCATGCAGCTACAGCAGGCAGTGAAGAAAGCGAATGGCATGTTGGCCTTTATAACAAGAGGAGTTGAGTATAGAAGCAAAGAGGTCCTTCTGCAGTTGTATAGGGCCCTTGTGAGACCACACCTGGAGTATTGTGTGCAGTTTTAGTCCCCTAATTTGAGGAAGGACATTCTTGCTATTGAGGGAGTTCAGCATAGGTTAACAAGGTTAATTCCCGGGATGGCGGGACTGTCATATGCTGAGAGAATGGAGCGGCTGGGCTTGTATACTCTGGAGTTTAGAAGGATGATTGGATATCTTATTGAAACATATAAGATTATTAAGGGTTTGGACATGCTAGAGGCAGGAAACTATATTCCCGATGTTAGGGGAGTCCAGAACCAAGGGCCACAGTTTCAGAATAAGGGGTAAACCATTTAGGACGGAGACGAGAAACACTTTTTCTCACAGAGAGTTGTGAGCCTGTGGATTTTCTGCCTCAGATGGTGGTGGAGGCCGGTTCTCTGGATAGTTTCAAGAGAGAGCTAGATAGGGCTCTTAAAGATAGCAGAGTCAGGGGATATGGGGAGAAGGCAGGTACGGGGTACTGATTGGGGATGATCAGCCATGATCACATTAAATGGCGGTTCTGGCTCGAAGGACCGAATGGCCTACTCCTGCACCTATTGTCTATTGTCTGTTGTCTATTGATTTTCCAATACTCCTCTATGTACCTGAAACCAGCTGCTATGGCCTTGCCTCTTCCCATTCATGCCAAGTTCAAAGCACAAGCTCCCCAGTGAGGCAAAACAGTAAAGTATTTAATACAAAAATATGAGTCTCACCACCCACCTTCGCAGCCTCCTTTGTCTGTGAAGTTACGTTGTTTGCTCGGGTGGAAATATCCTGCCTTACAGGTACAGTAGTAGCTTCCCACTGTGTTGTGACAATCAGTGTTGTTGCCACACAGTGTTTGTGCAGAAGGTCCCATACATTCATCATCATCTGGATGGAGGAGGAGAAAAAAAGATCCATGCTTTAATAAAAACCAAGAAGGGATGAGTGGTCTGTTGCCCATGCCAGCCCTCACACTCCACAGCTGATCATTCCTGGTCCTATCGTGACCTGTCCCTCCATCTCCACCATCCCTTGATTCAATCAACATTCACAATGTCAGCCTGGTGTGTCCTCAACAACTGTGGCTCCACAGTGAGGAACAGGAAGACTCACAACCTTCTGAACAAAGGGACCTTTCCTCAGCCCAGGCCTAAACGGACAAAGCCGCTGCCTCTCTGCTCCTCTGTTACTCCCACATCTACATCAGCAAACTTAGATTCTTTCTGCTTTTTGTGAAGTGTGTTATGTCATTACAAGGAGCCTTGCCTACCCCTGCTTCTCACAATACCCCTCACTTCTCCCCCCACCTACCCCACCTGGCCATCACCACACATCCCTCCCAGTGGACCCCCTCCCCCTCCGTTGTTCCCATCCCCCACTACTCTTCCCATATTGATTCACTCTTCACCTTGCTTTCCTACCAAATTCCAGAATCCGCAGCCTTTTCTTGTTTCCACATCACCTCACGGTCCCTGTCTCTATCTCCACCCTTCCCTTCCCCACCTCACTCAATCTGCTAATGAACCCTTCCTCATCTGTATCCACCTATCACTTGCCACACTTGCCCCAAGCCCTCCCACACTCTTTGCAGTGGCTATCTCCCTTCTATTCTTTCTGCCCACATGAAGGTCAGAATCTGTCCATTTTCCACCAGAGATGCTGCCTGACCCACTGACAACGCTCCTTTGTTGTGCCAGATCCCAGCATCTGTGATCTCTCGTGCCTCTGAGACTACCTCATGTTTCACTCTCATTCAAATATTAATCTCAAGAGAAATAGAACAATTTTCTTGGACTTTTCACAACCGAAGGCTTTAGTGCGATCTGAAAGTAAGGGCGGTTAGCTTTGTCCAAGTTTCCATCGCTCTTGAGGCAATGCGATTCCAGAATGAGCAGTCTTCCGTTGATAGGGTTAGAGACACCTGGTGATTGAAGGTGGGGAGTCTGGGAAACTTGAGGCAGAGTGAGGTACCCTGACCTTGCATCAGCTTTCCCCATCTTGGTGTCATGGATACATGTTGAACCATCCGTACCATCCGCCATTCAGGAACTGCAGATGCTGGCTTATAGAAAAAGACACAACGTGCTGGAGTAACTGAGCAGACCAGGCAGCATCACTGAAGAACAGGTACAGGTGACATTTCGGGTTGTCGTGGCGGGGGGGGGGGGGAGAAAGCTGGAAGAGAATTCGAGGCAGGACAAAGCCTGGCAAGTGATATGTAGATACAAGTGGGGAAGGAGCTGATTGACAGATGACTGTATAAAGGCCAGGCATGAAAAGACAAACAATGTAAGATGAGGATAGAAAAGGTCGAATGATAAATCCATAGATAGATATATAGATGCAAGGGGACGGAGGTGGAGAAATAGGTGAGAATCCGGCTTGGCCACAAGGAGGGGTGTAAAAGGGGGGAGTAATAGGGGAAGCCAGGTTGTTTTTGGATTAGTTACCTCATGTTGGAGAACTCAATGTTAATGCCATTGGATGGTAAGTTAAAGGCGTATACGAGATGTTGTTCCTCCAGTTTTTGCTTGGCCTCACTCTGGCAATGGAGGAGGCTCAGGACAGGTCAGTATGGAAATGGGAAGGGGAGTTAAAATGGTTAGCAACCCACAGACAGTGCCCGAGGCCAGGATCAAACTCGGGTTCCTGGCGCTGTGAGTCAGCAGCTCTGTCAGTCGTGCCACTAATAAACTATATCACATGTGCTGATATACGATGAAAATTGTTGCATCATGGGTTATCCAGTCAAATCATACCATACATAGGTACAACAGGTGATGCAAAAAGAGAAATAAAACAGAGTGCTGAATATAATGTTACAGCTGTAGAGAAAGTGCAGCCAAGAAAAAGTGCAAGAGCTGCAACAAGGTGGAATGTGTTTCAGGCAAAAAACTTGCCACGCGCATCTCCTTTAAACTTTGCTTCTCTCACCTTAAAGATAGGCCCTCCAGTATTTGATATTTCCATCTGCCATTTCTCCGCAGATCTCTGTGGCTGATCTATATCCCACTGTATACTTTGACAGCCTTCCATACAATCTATGACCCCTGCAATCTTGGTGTCATCTGCAAATTTACTAAATACCCAATAACATTCACATCCAAGTCATTTATATATATCACAAACAGCATATATTCCAGAACAGATCCCTGTGGGACTCCACTTGTCACAGACCTCCAACCTGAATATTGTGTTTCCACCACAGTCCTCTGTCTTCTATCTGTAAGGCAGTTCTGAATCCATATGACCAAGTCACTGTTTATTCCATGCATCATAATGTTCTGAATCAGCAAACCATGGGACCTTTATCCAATGCCTTACTAAAATCCATGTAGACAACGAGTGGGTGGAGAATTAGAAGTAGAGTTAGAGGGGGGAAACAGTTGATAAGGAGAGGCAAAGCACAAGTAGACTTTACTCAGAGCTCCCGTGGATTTTGAAGCAACAGCAACAAGGAGAAGCAGGAGAAAACACTGATAGCCTCTAGCCCGAGTGGGAGGAAAGTTAGATGTGAGTCAGAGGGGGAAAACAGTTGACAAGGAGAGGCAAAGCACAGACAGACTTTACTCAGAGCTCCCATGGATTTTGAAGCAACAGCAACAAGGAGAAGCAGGAGAAAACACTGATAGGCTCTAGCCCGAGTGGGAGGAAAGTTAGAAGGGAGTCAGAGGGGGAAAACAGTTGACAAGGAGAGGCAAAGCACAGACAGACTTTACTCAGAGCTCCCGTGGATTTTAAAGCAACAGCAACACCGAGAAGCAGGAGAAAACACTGATTGGCTCTAGCCCGAGTGGGAGGAGAGTTAGAAGTGAGTCAGAGGGGGAAAACAGTTGATAAGGATGCTAGGAGGCTGCAAGGTGACTTGGATAGGCTGGGGGAGTGGGCAAATGCATGGCAGATGTAGTATAATGTAGATAAATCTGAGATCCACTTTGGTGGCAAAAACAGAAAAGTAGACTATTATCTGAATGGTGGCCGATTAGGAAAAGGGGAGATGCAACGAGACCTGGGTGTCATGGTACACCAGTCATTGAAAGTAGGCATGCAGGTGCAGCAGGCAGTGAAGAAAACGAATGGTATGTTAGCATTCATAGCAAAAGGATTTGAGTATAGGAGCAAGGAAGTTCTATTGCAGTTGTACAGGTTCTTGGTGAGACCACACCTGGAGTATTGCATACAGTTTTGGTCTCCAAAGCTGAGGAAAGATATTCTTGCCATAGAGGGAGTACGGAGAAAGTTCACCAGACTGATTCCTGGGATGTCAGGACTTTCATATGAAGAAAGACTGGATAGACTTGGCTTGTACTCACTAGAATTTAGAAGATTGAGAGGGGATCTTATAGACACTTACAAAATTCTTAAGGGGCTGGACAGGCTAGATGCAGGAAGATTGTTCCCGATGTTGGGGAAGTCCAGAACAAGGAGTCACAGTTTAAGGATAAGGGGGAAATCTTTTAGGTCTGAGATGAGAAAAACATTTTTCACACAGAGAGTGGTGAATCTCTGGAACTCTCTGCCACAGAATGTAGTTGAGGCCAGTTCATTGGCTATATTTAGTAGGGAGTTAGATGTGGCCATTGTGGCAAAGGGGATCAGAGGGTATGGAGAGAAGGCAGGTACAGGATACTGAGTTGGATGATCAGCCATGATCATATTGAATGACGGTGCAGGCTCGAAGGGCTGAATGGCCTACTCCCGCACCTATTTTCCATGTTTCTATGTATGTTTCTATGTGGTCTCACCAGAGCCCTATGCAACTGCAGAAGAACCTCTTTACTCCTATACTGAACTCCTCTTGTTATGAAGGCCAACATTCCATTAGCTTTCTTCACTGCATCTGTACCTGTAAGCCAATTTTTTAGTGACCGGTGTCGAAGGACGCCCAGGTCTCACTGCACCTCCACCTTACCTAACCTAACCCCATTGAGATAATAATCTGCCCCCTTTTTTTGCCGCCAAAGTGGATAACCTCACATTTATCTATATTATACTGCATCTGCCATGCATCTGCCCACTCACTCAACCTGTCCAGGTCACCCTGCAACCTCCTAACATCCTCTTCACAGTTCACACTGCCATCCAGCTTCGTGTCATCCGCAAACTTGCTAGTGTTGCTCCTCATTCCCTCTTCCAAATCATTTATATATATGGTAAACAGTTGCGGCCCCAACACCGAGCCTTGTGGCTCTCCACTCGCCACTGCGTGCCATTCTGAAAAGGACCCGTTCACTCCTACTCTTAGCTTCCAGTCTGCCAACCAATTTTCTATCCATGTCAACACCCTAGCCCCAATACCATGTACTCTAATTTTAGTCACCAGTCTCCCGTGCGGGACCTTATCAAAGGCTTTCTGAAAGTCTAGATACACTACATCCACTGGCACGCCTTCATCCATTTTACTTGTCACATCCTCAAAAAATTCCAGAAGATTAATCAAGCATAATTTCCCTTTCATAAATCCATGTCGACGGACTAATCCTTTTACAGCTCTCCAAATGCCACATTATTACCTCTTTAATAATTGACTCCAGCATCTTTCCCACCACTGGTCAGGCTAACTGGTCTATAATTCCCCGTTTTCTCTCTCATTCCTTTCTTGAAAAGTGAAAACCCGGCGCGGCTTTAATGGCCGTGGGACATTCGAACGCCCGCAGGGGGCTCCAACATTGTGACATTTAGACCTGGAGCGGAGCCGTACATCGCCCGGCGCAGCCTAAAATGGCCGTGGGACTTACCATCGCCCGCCTGGGGCTTTAACATTGGGCTTCAACATCGGGAGAAAAATGGAGAGCAGGGAAAAGACTTTGCCTTCCATCACATTGAGGAGGAGGTTCACTGTGATGGATGTTTGTGTGAATTGGTTGTGTGTCTAGTAGGAATCGTTTTTTGTTTGTATGGCTGTGTAAACAGAGTTTTGTTTGAGCCTCACTGAGGTTTAAATAACAATAAATATTGTATTGTATTGTATTGGATAACATTAGCTTTCCTCCAATCCACAGGAACTGATCCTGAATCTATTGAACATTAGAAAATGATCAGCAATGCGTTCACTATTTCTAGAGCCACCTCCCTGAGGACCCTGGAATGCAGACCATCAGGCCCAGGGGATTTATCATCCTTCAGCCCCATTAGCCTGCCCAATACTATTTCTCGCCTAATGAAAATGTCTTTCAGTTCCTCTACCCCCTTAGATCCTCTGTCCTCCAGTACATCTGGGAGATTGTTTGTGTCTTCCTTATTGATGACAGATCCAAATAACCTATTCAACTCTTCTGCCATTTCCTTGTTGCCCATAATAATTTCACCAGTGTCTGCCTTCAAGGGACCCACATTTGACTTTGCTACTCTTTTTCCCTTAACATATCTAAAGAAGCTTTTACTGTCCTTCTTTATATTCCTGGCCAGCTTCCCTTCGTACTTCATCTTTTCAGCGCGTATTGCCCGTTTTGTACCACAGAGATGCATCTCTTATGCTGCCGTATATATTAAAGACATGGATGAGGGAATTAAATGTGACTTCTCCAAGTTCGCAGATGACACACAGCTGGTTGAGAGCCGAGAGGAGGGTGCAGACAGGCTCCGGGTTCATTTGAACAGATCAAGAGAGTGGGCAGACACTTGGCAGATGCTGTTGAATGTGGATAAATGTGGGCTGATGGATTTTGGTGGCAGTGACAGGAAGGCCAGTGTTTTCAGATTCTGATAAGGGGTGGCACCATGAGACCTGGTGTCCATGTGCATCAGTGGCAGGATGGGAGCATGCAGACGCAGCAGCTGATAGGATGACAGATGATCGGTTGACCTTTGCCGTGGGAGGATTTGAGTTCAGGAGCAACAACCCACAGGCCCCTTGTGAGTGCACCAGGAGTACAGTGTGCACTTCCCATATCGGAGGACGGATGATCTGATTACAGAACAAATTCAGCAAAGTTTTACAAGACATTCAGGTTTTCCAACTGAAAGGAGAAAAACATTCAGTTCTTGCAATTGAAAGGAGAAGGTGACAATATTAAAAGGTCAGAAGATCATATTTAGGGAGCAATTGACAATAGGAACAAAGAGTGGAACTTTTAAGTCAGCAGCCACTTCATGAGACACGTTAAGTTTTGTAGCTGAAAGCAGTTCGCAACCTGGAGTGACCTACTTGCGGGTGCATGATAAGGAAGGCAGACACTAGAGGAGCTGTTGGGAGTGACTGTGCTGAAGGTAACTGTGAGACTTTAGCTCAACAGGGTTTGGTGTGGAGGGTGATGGTGGGATAAGGTGTGGTCAGTGCTTTTTCTTTCTTTCGTAAATCTTCTGTTGTCTAGTACTGTAGAGACGGCAATTAGGGGAGGAGGAGAGGAGGCACCTTCCTCCTGCAGGATGTGGGAAGTCAGGGAAACTTACAGTGTCCCTTAGGACTACACCGGGGTGAGGTGTGCACAGCTGCAGGTCCTTACAGGTGGCGTTAGGGCACTGGAGCAGCAGCTGGACGATGTAGGGATCATCTGGGAGACTGAGAAGGACATATATAGCACAGTTACAGTTAGGTGGTCATGCCGAGAGTATGGGCAGAATGTAGACGGTTGATCACCAGGAAAGGGAGCAGGCAGAGAGTACAGTAATCCCCTGTGGCCATTCCCCTTGACAACAGGTATGCCCTTTTGGATACTATTCAGTAGGGGGATGTCTGGTCAGGGGAGAGCAACAGCAGTCAGGTCTGTAACATTGGGTGTGGGTCTGAGTCACAGCATGGAAGGGTGAAGACAGGCAGAGCCAAGGTGATAGGGGACTTGAATGGAGAAACAAGGGACTGCATGTGCTGGATTATTAAAAAAAGACACAAAGTGCTGCAGTAACTCAATGTGTTAGGCAGCATGTTTCAGTTTGGGATCCTTCATCAGACTTTTCAAACTTCAGGATCTTTCTTCAGATGAAATATTTTAAATGGCGTCTGCAATCGGTGTTCCTGACCCGAAATGTCACCTATTGAAGTTCTCTAGAGATGCTGCCTGACCTGCTGAGTTACTTTATGCCCATGTGTAGTACTGACCTGTTTTGGTCATCCAGCCACAGGAAGGATGTCATTAAGTTGGAAAGCAGACAGAGAAGATTTTCGAGGTTATTACCATGACTTTAGGGGGTGAGCTATTGGGAGAGGTTGGGCAGTCTAGGACTTTATTCATTGGAGTGTAGGAGGCTGGAGGTTGATCCTTCAGAGATGTAGAAAGTCAGAAAGGATTTAGGTTGACACAGCTGGTCGAGCTGCTACATCACAGTGCCAGAGACCTAGGTTTGATCCAGACCTAGGTTTGATCCTGACCTTGGGTGTTATCTGTGTGAAGTTTGCACGTTCTCCCTGTGACTGTGTGGGATTACTTTGGGTTCTCCGGTTTCCTCCCTCATCCCAACGATGTGCAGGTTTGCAGTTGAATTGGCCCTCTCTCTGCAAATTTCCCCGAGTGTACAGGGAGAGGATAAGAAAGTGGGATAAAACAGAACTCATGTGAATGAGTGATCAATGGTCAGCATAGTCTTGGTGGACTAAAGAGCCTGTTTTAATGCAGCATCACTAAACCAAATAGATAGTGAATGCACAGTCTTTTACCCACAGCAGGGGAATCAAAAACAAGGAGACACGTGTTTATGGTAACACAAACCTGATGGAGGCTTGTTCACTCAAGGATGGTGGGGATATGCAATGAGCTGCCAGAGGAGGTAGTTGAGGCAGGTGCTATGAACAACATTTAAACACACTTTGACAGGTAGACGGATAGGAAAGGTTGAGTAGGATATCAGACAAATGTGGCCAAATGTGAAGAACTTTGATCAGCATGGACAAGTTGGGCCGAAGGGCCTGTTTTCATGCTCTATGGCACTGGCTCTCTGGTAGATACTGGATGGCAAGACTGATAAATGGAGAGACTGTATTCGTTAGGGCCACCTTCATTAGAATTTAGGAGAATGAGGGGGATGTCATAGACTCTACTGAACACCAATAGAATTGGATACAGGAAGGTGTTCCTGATGGTCAGGAACTCTCAGGCCAGAGGTCACAGACTAAAGGTCAGAGGTCAGCCAGTTAAGAAGGGGGCTGACAGGAAATGTCTTCTCCCAGAGAATGGAGATTCTGTGAAATTCTCCACCACTAAAATGTGTTGAAGCCAAATCATTAAATATATGTAAGTGGTTGGATATTTCTGGGGGTTAAAGGGAACAAGGGCTGTGGAGAAAGCTGCAACTGGACACAGAGCGTGGGTGATCAGTCGTGACCATTCTGAATGGTTGAACAGGATCGATGGGCCAAATGGCCTGCTCCTGCTCCACATTCTGTTGCTGTGATACCCGGAAGCCCACCTGCCCTGGTCCAGTCTGTAAGTGTGGATGTTTGGGCACAACAGCCTCCCCATTCACCTTCAACTACAAGGGATCCTTTACTTATGAATAGTCCAAGAAAATGAGTTGCTTATTTCTTTTGCCGAGCCCTGGCTGACAGGTAGTGATACAAAGGATAGAATAGAACGATAGAATGAACGTTCTCAAGTGAAATTGTATTCTGACTCACCAATACACGTGCCATTTGTTGCTTTCGCGTGTCTATCTCCACAGGTTTTGGATGAAACTAGACACGTCAGATGGCTGTTGTAAATCACTGCAAAACAAACCAGAACAGGGTTAGATATTGGAAGAATCCATGTCCATACATTATTCTGTTCCCACAGAGCTGCAAAGAAGGAGATTGATTATGGTTAATGCTTTGCCAATTGACAACATTAACAGAAGAGTTCAGCAGCTCCTCAAATATGTGATGAAGAAAACTGCTAAGAGCTGTTAAAGTTCGTCATACACCAGTTAGAGTTAGTCATACAGCAGAGAAACGGGCCCTTGAGTCCGTGCAACAATCAACCGCCCACCTCTATCAATCCTACATTTTATATACACTCTTCTGCCACTTGAACCTCGACTTTCTGACCCAGACCACGATCAGTAGGGAGAGGTAAAAACACATCCTCCACAATAACTCTCAACACAGGTATCCCACTGGATCCCTTCTCAGTCCCTGCTATACTCCCAAAACACTCATGGCTGTGTGGTCAAACTCAGCTCAAACTCAAGAGTCAAGAGTATTTTATTGTCACATGTCCCAATCAAAAAAATGATTAAGTAGGAACTGCAGATGCTGGAAAAATCAAAGATAGATAAAAATGCTGAAGAAACTCAGCGAGTGAGGCAGCATCTATGGAGCGAAGGAATAGGTGAAGTTTTGGGTCGAGACCCTTCTTCAGACATGTGTGGGTGTGGTGGGGGCAGGAAGAAGAAACGAAGAGGCGGAGACAGTGCGCTGTGGGAGAGGAAAGAGGGACTACCTGACATTGGAGAAGTCAATGTCCATACCGCTGGGATGTAAACTACCCAAGCAAAATATGAGGTGCTTTATGGTGGGACTCACTGTGGCCATGGAGGAGGCCCAAGACAGAAAGGTCGGATTCGGAATGGGAGGGGGAGTTGAAGTGCTGAGCCACTGGGAGATCAGGTTGGTTAATGCGAACTGAGCGAAGGTGTTGGGCGAAGCGATCGCCAAGCCTGCGCTTGGTCTCACTGATGTAGAGCAACTGACACCAAGAGCAGCGGATGCAATAGATGAGGTTGGAGGAGGTGCAGGTGAACCTCTGCTGCACATGGAAAGACTGCTTGGGTTCTTGGATGGAGTCAAGTGGGGAGGTAAAGCGACAATTGTAGCATTTCCTGCGGTTGCAAGGGAAAGTACCAGGGGAGTGGGTGGTTTGGGTGGGAAAGGACAAATTGACCAGGGAGTTATGGAGGGAGCGGTCTCTGCGGAAAGCCTAAAGGGGAGGAGATGGGAAGATGTGGCCAGTGATGGGATCTTGTTGGAGGTGGCGAAAATGTCGGAGGATTATCTGTTGTATGTGACGCCTGGTAGGGTGGAAAATGAGGACAAGGGGGACTCTGCTTGTGTTACGATCGGGGGGCATGGGGAGTGAGAGCAGAGTTACGGGGTATAGAAGAGACCCTGGTGAGAGCCTCATCTATAGTCGAAGAGGGGAGCACCCATCCTCTAAAGAATGAGGACATCTCCGATGCCCTGGTTTGGAACACTTCATCCTGGGTGCAGATGCGGCGTAGACGGAGGAATTGGGAGTAGGAGAGTCCTTACAGGAAGCAGAGTGGGAAGAAGTGTAGTCCAGATAGCCATGGGAGTCAGTGGGTTTATAGGAGATGTCGGTCAGTAGTCTGATAGCTGCGATGGAGATAATGAGGTCTAGAAATGGTAGGGAGATGTCGGAAATAATCCAGGTGAATTTGTGTGCCGGATGGAAGTTAGTGGTGAAATGGATCAAGTCAGTGAGTTCTGTATGGGTACACGAGGTAGCACCAATGCAGTCGTCGATGTAGTGGAGGTAGAGTTCGGGGATAGGGCCACGGTACGCCTCGAACAAGGATTAAAAAAAGAGATTCCTACTTGCAGCGGCACAACAGAATATGTAAACATAGCACTCTGTTAACAATATGATCAATGAATTGGAAATTTCAATATATATACTGTATATATATATATATATATATATATATATATTAGTACCTACACACAAACAAAGGAACAAACAATAATAGTGCAAAAAGATAAAACTAATGTCCCCAAGTCTATGTAGTTCAGAGCTTATTTAGAGGTTGTAGTGTTTAATAGGCTGATGGCTGCAGGAAAGAAGCTGTTCCTGAACACTGCAGATTTCAGGCTCCTAAATCTTCTTCCTGATGATGAGCAGGGGTGATATGAGTGTGGCCAAGGAGGCGTGGGTCTCTGATGATGCAGGCTGCCTTTTGTGGCAGTGACTCTTGTAAATCCCTTAGATGGTGGGGAGGTTAGTACGTGTGATGGACTGGGCAGTGTTCACCACTTTTTGCAGTCTTCTTTACTCCTGGGCGTTCCATCAGTTTGTAGATGACACCACTGCAGTGGGCCGGATCACTAACAATGATGAGCCAAGAGTACAGAACAAAGTAACATTGTGTCAGGACAATAGCAGTAAGACAAAGGTGCTATTTCTTGACTTCAGGAAACAAGCTGGAAACAGTAGAGAGAAGATTTACAAGGATGCTGCCAGGACTAGAGGGTCTGAGCTATAGGATGTTGAGTAGGCTGGGACTCTATGCCTTGGAGCACAGGAAGACGAGGGGAGATCTTAGAAAGGAGTTTAAAATCATGAGAGGAATAGATGGGCTAGATGCACAGTCTCTTGCCCAGAGTAGGTGAATCGAGGACCAGAGGACATAGGTTTAAGATGAAGGGGAAAAGATTTAATAGGAATTTGAGGTAGACAAAAGTGCTGGAGAAACTCAGCGGGCGACGCAGCATCTCTGGAGATGTTTCAGGTCTAGACCTTTCTTCATTCTGAAACATTGCCTATTCCTTCTCTCCATAGATGCTGCCTCACCTGCTGAGTTTCTCCAGCATTTTTGTCTACCTTTGATTTTTCTAGCATCTGCAGTTCTTTCTTAAACATAGGAATCTGAGGGGTAACTTGTTC